>NW_024713650.1:3952684-4109870 GCF_018991925.1 Homarus americanus
AGTATGGCTATGAGATGGAGGCCATAAAAGTAATTTATAGTCGTAGTAGTAGTAGTAGTTTATAGTAGTAGTAGTAGTAGTAGTAGTAGTAGTAGTAGTAGAGTAAAAAAAGGATAGTAAAAAATATTGGACCTTCTGGTGACCTCTTATGTGACCTCCCTCAACTCTCTTCCTTTCACCTGAGTGTCCTCTTGATCTCTCGTGAGCAATTCTTGACCTTGTCCTGACTTCCTCTTGAGATCTCCTGACATTTGCTGGACACTCAAGACCTTTGCTGACGTCTCCTGATTTTCTCTGACATATTTCTAACCTTCCGTGACGTGTCCTGACCTTTCTTAACATTTTTCTTTTATTTATTGGGCACTCCCCTACATCCTTGTGTAAGGTGAAGCGCAGAAGCGTTTACAGCGCCCACCAGGGAAGCATGCTAAGTTCATGCTTGCCTTTATGTCTCATGAGTTAAGGGCGTAGAAGCCTGAAGAGTCAGTGGCTTGTGTCATCAAGTTATTGGAAGCTCCAACAACTTGTCCTGAATACGAATTCGCAACTTTCGACTTACAACAGGTTCCTACTAGCACTGCTAGGTGAACAGGGACTAATGGGGGAGAAGTGTGTCCAAACAACTTCCACCGGCCGAATCGAACCGTGACATCTCGCTTGCGAGAGCAAGAACGGTACCTTTCTACAACGGTCCCCTCTTCTGATCTTCTCTGGCATCTACTGACCTTAGCTGACATCACCCTGACCCTGTGTACAATCTTCTCCCCGATGTTTGTGACCTATCATGACCCTTTAACCGATAACCCAACGTTGTTATAGAGAAATCCGACTGTGAGAAAGATTTAGGAGTAATGATAAGTAGGAATCTTAAGCCAACAGTATTGTGTATTTGCTCGAAACAAGGCTATTAAAGTACTTGGGTTCATACAAGGGTATTAGTTACAAGACTAGCAGGGCCATCCTAAAACTATATCTTGCGCTTGTGAGACCTCACTTGGATTACGCTGTTCAATTCTGGTCACCGTATTACAGAATGGACATAGAATCTTTAGAAAGAATTCAGAGGAGAATGACAAGACTAATCCCTCGAGAGACGTAGAGTGAGGGGCGATATGATAGAGGTGTATAAATGGAAGTCAGGGCTGAACAAAGGTGATCAAACTATCCAACCATGAGCGAACTCGTAGCAATGGTTTTAAATTAGAATAATTTAGATTTAGGCGGGAAATAGGTAAACATTGGTCTGGAAATAGTTTAGTGGACGAGTGGAACAGGTTACCAAAAACCTCATCATTAACTCGAATACGCTGGACAGCTTCAAATATAGGTTGGATGGATATATGAGCGATAGGGGTTGGGTGTAAATGAGACTGCCTAGTATGGCCCGCTGCAGTTTCCTCCATTCTTATGTACTAACCTAACCCACGACTATATATGAATTCTGGTCCGGGGGCGGCTGTGGGCGGGGGGTGGTTGTTGTTGTTTAGGTCGTTTTAGCCACCAATATGGCGCCCGGGTGACTCCTCCACATGAACAGCGCGGAAATTCCTAATATTGTGTTGTGTATCAGTGTTGTTATTGCTATTTTAAGATCGGTCACCAGATAAAAGTGTTCAAAGTTGGCACGAGACTTTTGGGGAGAGTGTGTGAAGAGTGTGTGGGTGAGTGTGTGAGAGAGAGGGCAGAGTGTGTGAGAGAGTGTGTGGGTGAGTGTGTGAGAGAAGTGTGTGGGTGAGTGTGTGAGAGGTGTGAGAGAGTGTGTGGGTGAGAGGGGTGTGGGGTGGGGAGGGGGTGTGTGAGAGGGAGAGTGTGTGGGTGAGTGTGTGAGAGGGAGTGTGTGGGTGATTGTGTGAGAGGTGTGTGGGTGAGTGTGTGAGAGGGAGAGTGTGTGGGTGAGTGTGAGGAGGGAGAGTGTGTGGGTGAGTGTGTGAGAGAGTGTGAGAGAGAGTGTGTGGGTGAGGGTGGAGTAGAGAGAGGGGTGTGTGAGAGGGAGGGGTGTGTGGGGTGTAGGAGTGAGAGAGTGTGTGGGAGAGTGTGTGAGGAGGGGAGAGTGTGTGGGTGAGTGTGTGAGAGGGAGAGTGTGTGGGGTGGGGTGAGTGTGAGAGGGAGAGTGTGGGGTGGGAGAGAGGGAGGGGTGAGTGAGAGAGAGGGTGTGTGAGAGAGAGAGAGAGAGAGTGTGGGGTGAGTGTGTGAGAGGGAGAGGTGTGGGTGAGAGGGAGAGTGTGGGGAGAGTGTGTGAGAGGGAGAGTGTGGGTGAGTGTGAGAGGGAGAGGGGGTGTGTGAGAGGGGAGGTGTGGAGAGGGAGAGTGGGGTGAGTGTGTGTGGGAGAGGGGAGAGTGTGTGGGTGAGAGGGAGAGTGTGTGGGTGAGTGTGTGTGAGAGAGTGTGTGAGAGGGGAGAGGAGTGTGTGGGTGAGTGTGGGGTGGGAGTGTGTGTGAGAGGGGAGAGTGTGTGTAGTGTGAGAGTGTGTGAGGAGTGTGAGTGTGGTGAGTGTGTGAGAGGGAGAGGTGGTGGGGTGGGAGGTGTGGGAGAGGGAGAGTGGGGGGTGAGTGTGTGAGGGGAGAGTGGGGTGAGTGTGTGAGAGGGAGAGGGGGTGGGGAGTGTGAGAGAGTGGTGGGGGAGTGTGAGAGGGAGGGAGAGAGAGGGAGAGAGTGTGTGGGGTGAGTGTGTGGAGAGAGAGGGTGTGGGGTGTGGAGAGAGAGAGTGGGGGGAGTGTGTGGGAGAGGAGAGTGTGGGATGAGTGTGTGAGAGTGTGTGTGGGTGAGTGTGTGAGTGGAGGAGAGAGACAGAGTGTGTGTGAGAGAGGGAGAGAGAGACAGAGTGTGTGTGTGTGTGAGAGAGAGTAGAGGTGTGAGGAGTGAGTGAGAGAGAGAGAGAGAGAGAGAGAGAGAGAGAGGAGGAGTGTGTGTGTGTGTGTGAGAGAGAGTGTGTAGGAGTTAGAGGCAGGGAGAGTGGGAGTGAGTGTGGAGAGAGAGAGAGAGAGAGAGAGAGAGAGAGAGAGAGAGAGGAGAGAGAGAGAGGAGTGTGAGTTGTGTGTGGTGAGAGAGAGAGGTGTAGAGGAGTGAGAGAGAGAGAGAGAGAGTGAGGAGAGAGAGAGAGAGAGAGAGTGAGAGGAGAGAGAGAGAGAGAGGGGAGGGAGAGAGAGAGAGAGAGGAGGTAGGAGAGAGAGAGAGAGAGAGTGTGTAGGGAGTGAGAGAGAGAGAGAGTGTGAGGAGGAGAGAGAGAGAGGGAGAGAGAGAGAGAGAGAGGTGTAGGGAGAGGAGAGAGAGAGAGAGAGAGAGTGAGAGTGAGAGAGAGAGAGAGAGAGAGTGTGAGAGAGAGTGAGAGAGAGTGTGAGAGAGTGAGAGTGAGAGAGTGAGTGTGGAGAGAGAGAGAGAGGGGAGAGAGAGTAGAGAGTGAGTTAGAGAATGTAGGTGTGAGAGAGAGAGAGAGAGAGAGAGAGAGAGAGAGACAGAGTGTGTGTGTGTAATAATAATAATAATAATAAACGGTTTATTAATAGAGTTGCAGCCGGTGGCTGAAAATATACAGACTTGCATGAGATTTAGACATAATGATATAATATGTGTTGCATACATTTACAGGGCTGTACAGTACATAAATCAGGAGTTGTTTATTATTTTAACAATAGATGGGATGGTGCTGTTCTTATATCTATCGGTGCGGGCTCTTGTGGGCTGAATTTTGTTGTAGTGGAGGACTGCGCGAGGTGGGTGGGGGGCTGTAGGAGGTGGCGATGACGAGGGTGGTGTGTGTGTGTGTGTGTGTGTGTGTGTGTGTGATAAACATCTCTCCAACTCAACTGGTTATGTGTGTACATGTTTTACGAGTCACTTCTGAGTTGTCATTACACCACTAATTTGTTTACACACACACACACACACACACACACACACACACACACACACACACATCACATCACATCGAACCCGTGAACTGGCATCTTAAAACCCACTGAATAAACCCGTCCATCCAAGGCCTTGTATCTGACTCATTCTTAAATCTCTCGACCTTATATTACCTCTGACCTTTCCTGACCTGTCTGAGATATAATTGTCGCGTGTGAGGGTGGTTTTTTCTCTCTCTCTCTCTGTGAGTGTCATTTAATCCACGGAGTGAACAATGCCTGCTCACCTAGTTTCAAGACTGGAATTACATGACGATTAACACCCCCTCTTCCTCCCCCCACCCCCCTCCCCCTTTCTCCGGCAGTTTAATTTACCTGATGATTTAACAACATCTTAATACTACATTGGAGGTTAGGTTAGGTTAGGTATGGTTGGCGTTTGGTTAGGTTAGGTTAAGTGAGCATTTGGGTGATAAATCTTCAGGTGGAATAAACTAGGAGGGCTAATCTTCAGGTAGAATAAACTAGGAGGGCTAATCTTCAGGTAGAATAAACTAGGAGGGCTAATCTTCAGGTGGAATAAACTAGGAGGGCTAATCTTCAGGTGGAATAAACTAGGAGGGCTAATCTTCAGGTGAAATAAACTAGGAGGGCTAATCTTCAGGTAGAATAAACTAGGAGGGCTAATCTTCAGGTAGAATAAACTAGGAGGGCTAATCTTCAGGTAGAATAAACTAGGAGGGCTAATCTTCAGGTGGAATAAACTAGGAGGCCAATCTCAGGTAAATAAACTAGAGCTAATCTTCAGGAATAAACTAGGAGGGCTAATCTTCAGGTGAATAAAACTAGGAGGGCTAATCTCAGGTACAAACTAGGAGGGTTAATCTTCATGTGGAATAAACTAGGGAGGGCTAATCTTCAGGTGTGGAATAAACTAGGAGGGCTAATCTTCAGGTGGGAACAAACTAGGAGGCTAAATTGAAATAAACTAGAGGGCTAATTCTTCAGGTAGAATAAACTAGGAGCACCTTCAGGTGGAATAAAACCAGGAGGCCAATTTCAGGTGTGTGGAATAAACTAGGAGGGCTAATTCAGGTGGAATAAACTAGAGGCTAATCTTCAGTGAATAAACCAGGAGGGCTAATCTTCAGGAATAAACTAGGAGGGCTAATTCAGGTGGAATAAACTAGGAGGGCTAATCTTCAGGTGGAATAAACTAGGAGGGCTAATCTTCAGGTAGAATAAACTAGGAGGGCTAATCTTCAGGTAGAATAAACTAGGAGGGCTAATCTTCAGGTGATGTACAGTTATCGTTAAATCCATGGCATTTATGACGCAGTTTGACCTCTCGTGACCCGTCCTGGTGGTGATTACTGTAATGACGGTAATTCAGGGGTGAAGTACAGTGCCCAGGGGGGTGAGGGGTGAGGGGGTGAAAGAGAGAGAAAGGGGTGGTTGAGAGGTAAGAGAGAGAGAGAGTGAGCGAGAAGGGGTGAGATAGAAAGAAAGAGAAAGAGAGAGAGAGAGGTGGGGTGAGAGAGAATGGGCATATCAAACCCAACCTAACCTGATATGACCTGTGTTTTACCTGTGAGGCCTCAGATAATGACCTGATATGACCTGTGTTTTACCTGTGAGGCCTCAGATAATGACCTGATATGACCTGTGTTTTACCTGTGAGGCCTCAGATAATGACCTGATATGACCTGTGACCTTTGCGTGACCTGGCCTAAATAATGACCTGGCGTCCTGTATCAGGTCTCAGATAATGAACCTGTCGTGTACCGAACCTACATAATGAATGACCTTTGTTCTTCATACCTACCTACCTACCTACCTTACCTATCTACCTACCTACCTACCTACCTACCTACCTATCTATCTACCTACCTACCTACCTACCTACCTACCTACCTACCTACCTACCTACCTACCTACCTACCTACCTACCTATCTACCTACCTACCTACCTTGTAAGCCTGGACCTACGGCCTAGAAAACAGTGCGTTAATGTTCGAAATAAGGCAAACAGAGTATTGGGTTTTATATCTAGAAGTGTAAGTAATAAGAGTGCAGAGGTCTTATTGCAACTATATCTTGCGCTAGTTAGGCCACACCTCGATTATGCGGTTCAGTTCTGGTGCACTTATTATAGAATGGATATCAATTCACTAGAGTCGGTGCAGCGAAGAATGACGAAAATGTTTCCGGGACTTAGAAACCTTTCATATCAGGATAGGTTAAAGAAACTAAACTTGCATTCCCTAGAAAGACGAAGAGTGCGGGGAGATATGATAGAAGTATTTAAGTGGGTGAAAGGAATCAATAAAGGTGATATAGATAAAGTTCTTATAATATCCGAGCAGGATAGGACTCGGAACAACGGATTTAAGTTGGATAAGTTTAGGTTTAGGAGGGAGATAGGAAGGAATTGGTTCACAAATAGGGTGGTGGACGAGTGGAACAAGCTTAGCAACTTTGTAGTAAGTGCTGGAACGCTGGAAAGTTTTAAAAGGAGGCTAGATATATTCATGGATGATAGAGAGTGGTAGTAACTCTCGACAGGAGCTGCCATGCACAGGCCAACCAGCCTATTGCAGACTCCTTATTATCTTATGTTCTAGCTAACTAACTAACTAACTCACTACCCAACCCATCCACCTACCCACCCACCCCACCCACCCACCTGTACCGCTCCATATACTGACCAGGTAAGCTGTGTCGCCCCACAGGTGAGGAGGATGAGCGGACCCCCTATGAACGGGTGCTGTACGGGCTGCACCATGATCAACGATGGCTCAAGGAGGTCACGTTGGGTCGTCGGGTCGGCTTCTATCGCTTCAGGGGCGAGCTGGGTCAAGGCAACTTCTCCACCGTGCGTCTTGCCTTCCATCAGCTGACCCGAGGTGAGTGTTATGTTAGCTTGAGAGGTCGATTGAGTGAGTGTGGGTTAGCTGGAGAGGTCGATAGAGTGAGTGTGCGTCAGTTTGAGAGGTCGATTGAGTGAGTGTGCGTCAGCTTGAGAGGTCGATTGAGTAAGTGTGCGTCAGCTTGAGAGGTCGATTGAGTGAGTGTGCGTCAGCTTGAGAGGTCGATTGAGTGAGTGTGCGTTAGCTGGAGAGGTCGATTGAGGTGATCCGATTGACCCGCGCGAGAGAGAACTATTCCCTTGTGATTGCTTCTTGCTGCTGCTGCTGCCAGACGTATGATCACCCCGGCAGTAAATGCACCATTGACCGACACTTACTCACCTTTATTGTGTCCCAGAGGTCATTATTTTTCCCCCTGGATGGGTCGTTTGTCATACTGAAGGTCATCACTTGTTGATCTTGGCGGCCAGCGACGATCAATACACTTACATCAGGTGGTAGCAGTGGCAGCGAGAGAGGGAGGGAGGGAGGATACAGGCCTATATATAAATATTCTGTATATACAACATCTAATTGAATTTTACCATAACGTTTCGATATTTCATAATTTATTTTCATTTGATCTAGAATTTACTATATCACTTATAAGAAGTTACAATAAAACCATGGTATTTTTATTTACATTATCGACGACTGTTAACCCTCCTGGTGGTGGTCATTTATGGAACTAGCCAGCATTTGTTTTTCTCCCCCCCCCCCCGCTATTTGTGATGTGGAGGAGGGTTGGGTAGGCTATTTTCTTCATTATGGGCGAGTCAAAGGTTCCTGGGTGATAAAATGTACAGCAGGTAGTACATGTTTCTGAGTCCAGTACTAATGTGATGTACGAGTGTTCTGGGTTGACGAATTGCAAGGAATATTTTGAAGATTATTATTATTTTTATTATTTTTATTATTATTATTATTATTATTATTATTATTATTATTATTATTATTATTATTATTATTATTATTTTTATTATTATTATTATTATTGTTATTATTATTATTATTATTATTATTATTATTATTATTTTTATTATTATTATTATTATTATTATTTAAGGTTTTTCGAATCATCTTATGTGTAGACGATATTTCCACACTTCATTATTATTATTATTAGTATTAGTAGTAGTAGTAATAGTAGAAGTAGTAGTAGTAATAGTAGTAGTAGTCGTATTAATAGTTGCCTCAGTCATAAAAGAAAATATCATAAAATGGGTTAAATGTTTCTCTTTTACAATATATTTTTCGTAAACTTATTAATTTATATTCGGTTTGGTGTTTGTAGTTCACTTTATGTAGTAGTGTAGTGTTATAGAGAGATATAGCCCCTGATGGTCATTTAGTGAACTTTTCTTCTATTGTTATTACGAAAAACGACTCGACTGATTTTCTTCAACATTGGAACTAACTTTCTAACGAGTATTTTTTTACATTAATTTATTCCTGTTAACATTTTACTTTTTTGATTGTTTTAGATTATTCGATTTAATTTGATTGGCTCGTGTTTAATTATTTACAGAGGATAACACAAAATTAGGGTATTAGTAGTAGTATTTTTTCTCCACTGTTTATCTGGTTGATGACGTAATAGTTTATTTACATTAGGACAGGTTAATTAGGACAGGTGTGTAAGTGACGTTGTTTATCTCTGTAATGACTAGAGACTTAAGCCCTTCTTTATGGACTGTTGCCGGTGTGTGTGTGTTGATTCACTGGGAGACTGGCTGCATTTTCTTACGTGTATCTGCTGTTCAGTTAGCTCTAGGTAGTGAAGATATAGGCAACAGTTAACGTGTGGAATATTGCATACTCTCACTCGGACAGTTCCCCCCCCCCCTTTGTGCCCGCTTGACGTCATCACTGTGACGTCAGAATGTAAACAGCGGGGATGTGACGTAAAGGGTCTGTTTGTGTTGGAGGTCTGGCGGCTCACGAGGGCGGCGGCTGCTGGTTACCCTGTGGCCTCTCTCTCTCTCTCTCTCTCTCTCTCCCCCTTGATGTCTGTGTCCACCTGTTAAAGAAATATTTCCATAATAACTTGTGGATCACCTGAAGAATCATCGCCCCAGCTTATTTCACCTAACGATTAAACCACCCTAACCTAACTTAACCTAACGATTAAACCACCCTAACCTAACTTAACCTAACGATTAAACCACCCTAACCTAACTTAACCTAACGATTAAACCACCCTAACCTAACTTAACCTAACGATTAAACCACCCTAACCTAACTTAACCATACGATTAAACCTCCCTAACCTAACGATTAAACCACCCTAACCTAACGATTAAACCACTCCTGTCCCAACCCTCTAACCTAACGATTAACCATTCTCATCCCAAACCTAACCTAAACCTATTCTATCCTAATCCAAATCTAACTCAATCTAACCCAACCCAACCCAACCTGCCGCAGTCCTTATGTCTATTAATCTCAGTAGACTAATGATTTACCTGAGATTAAGCCTCCCCCTCACCTCCTCCTCCTCCCTCCTCCTCCTCTCCTCCCCCCCTCCCCTTAAGCTTATTTTACCTGTTGATTAAATATCCTAATGATATATAAAGGGTAGGTTAGGTTAAGGTTTGGTTAGGTTAAGTTAGTTTTTGGTTGAGTTAGGTTAGGTTAGTTAGGTTTGCTAGGGTTATGTGGTTAGGTTAGGTTAGTTTTTAGTAGGTTGTTGGGTTTTTGGTTAGGTTAGGCTTGGTTAGGTTTAGTGCCTGGTGTTAGTTAGTTTTTGGCAGTTTTGGTTGGTTAGTGCTTGGTTGGTTAGGGCTTGGTTGTGTTGGTTAGTTTTTGGTTAGGTTAAGTTAGTTTTAGCAGGGGTTAGTGCTTGATTGTGTTGGTTAGTGTTTGGTTAGGTTAAGCTAGTTTGGTTAGGTTAGGGTTAGTGTTTTGTTAGGTTAGTTGTTGGCTAGGTTGGTTAGTTTGGTTAGGTTATGTTAGTGTTTGGTTAGGTTGCTAGTGTTTTGTTAGGTTAGTTGTTGGTTAGGTTGTTAGTGTTTGGTAGGTTAGGTTAGTGCTTGGTTGGTTAGGTTAGGTTGGGTAGTAGGTTGGTGGTGGTGGTGTTGTGTGGTTGGGGGTGGGTGGGGGGGGGGGGGGTGGGTGGGGGGGTGGGGGTGGGGGTGGGGGGGTGGGGGGGGGGGGGGGGGGTGGGGTGGGGGGCTGGTTGTGCTGCTAGGCTGCAGGTGGGTGGGTGGGTGGGTGAGTGCCTGGGGTGTGGGGTGTGGGTTGAGTGCTGTCAGGTTAGGCTAGTGGGGGGGGGGGTTGTTGGTTAGTGTTTGCCAGGGTTGGTTAGTTTCTTGCCAGGTTGGTTAGTGCTTGGGTTAGGTTGCAGTGTTTCGGGTTAGGTTGGCTAGTGTTTGTAGGTTGGGTTAGTTGTTGGTTAGGTTAGTTGTTGGTTAGGTTAATTTAGTTTTGGGTTAGGTTGCTAGTGCTTGGTTAGGTTGGGTTAGTTTTTGGTTAGGTTGTTAGTTTTTGGTTAGGTTAGGTTAGTTGTTGGTTGTGTTGGTAGTGCTTGCCAGGGTTGGGTTATTTTGGGGTTAGGTTAAGTTAGTTTTTGGTTAGGTTAGGTAGTTGTTGGTTAGGTTGGTTAGTTTTGGGTTAGGTTGGGTTAGTGCTTGGTTAGGTTGTTAGTTTTGGTTGAAGGTTAGTGTTGGTTGGGTTGGGTTAGTGTTTGGTTAGGTTAAATTAGTTTTGGGTTAGGTTAAGTTAGTGTTGTTTGTTGTGGTTTTTTGAGGTTGTTAGTTTTTGTTAGGGGTTAGGTTAGGTGGTGTCTGGTTAGGGCTAGGTTAGTGTTAGGCTAGGTTAGTGTTAGGTTAGGTTAGTGTTAGGTTAGGTTAGGCTTGTGAAGACGTGGCTCATCGCACGTTCATCTTTATGTGAGTGTTGTTGTGTGTGTGGTGGACGTGACTGTCTGTGTGTGTATGTATGAGAGAGAGAGAGAGAGAGAGAGAGAGAGAGAGAGAGAATATTTAACATGTTGGTGTGTTTGGTATCGAGTGCAGATTATCATCACTACTATCACCATCATCACCACTAACCCCTAACCCCCATACACCACAACCACCCCTTATAACCCACCACACACCCCCACCAACCCCTAACCCTCCTACACCCCCACACACCCCCACCATCCCCCTTCAAGATGGTGGAGTGTCTCTATAGTTCTCGTGTTTAATTGTCGTCCAAGGGTGATGTAGATATGGCAACAGGGTGATGTAGATATGGCAGTAGGGTGATGTAGATATGGCAACAGGGTGATGTAGATATGGCAACAGGGTGATGTAGATATGGAACAGGGTGATGAGGTATGGCAACAGGTGATGTAGATATGGCAACAGGGTGATGTAGATATGGCAACAGGGTGATGTAGATATGGCAACAGGGTGATGTAGATATGGCAACAGGGTGATGTAGATATGGCAACAGGGTGATGTAGATATGGCAACAGGGTGATGTAGATATGGCAAATAGGGTGATGTAGATATGGCAACAGGGTGATGTAGATATGGCAAATAGGGTGATGTAGATATGGCAACAGGGTGATGTAGATATGGCAACAGGGTGATGTAGATATGGCAACAGGGTGATGTAGATATGGCAACAGGTGATGTAGATATGGCAACAGGGTGATGTAGATATGGCAACAGGGTGATGTAGATATGGCAACAGGGTGATGTGATGGGTAACAGGGTGATGTAGATATGGCAACAGGTGATATAGATATGGCAACAGGGTGATGTAGATATGGCAACAGGGTGATGTAGATATGGCAACAGGGTGATGTAGATATGGTAACAGGGTGATGTAGATATGGCACAGGGTGTGATGTAGATATGGCAACAGGGTGATGTAGATATGGCAACAGGGTGATGTAGATATGGCAACAGGGTGATGTAGATATGTAAGTGATGTAGATATGACAACAGGGTGATTTAGATATGGCAACAGGTGATGTAGATGGCAACAGGTGATGTAGATATGGCAACAGGGTGATGTAGATATGGCAACAGGGTGATGTAGATATGGCAACAGGGTGATATAGATATGGCAACAGGTTGGTGTAGATATGGCAACAGGTGATGACGACAGATATGGCAACAGGGTGATGACGACAGATATGGCAACAGGGTGATGATGACAGATATGGCAAAAGGGTGATATAGATATGGCAACAGGGTGATGTAGATATGGCAACAGGGTGATATAGATATGGCAACATGGTGATGATGACAGATATGGCAACAGGGTGATGTAGATATGGCAACAGGTGATGATATGGCAACAGGGTGATGTAGATATGGCAACAGGGTGGTGTAGATATGGCAACAGGGTGATGACGACAGATATGGCAACAGGGTGATATAGATATGGCAACATGGTGATGACGAAAGATATGGCAACAGGGTGATGTAGATATGGCAACAGGGTGATGAACGACAGATATGGCAACAGGGTGATAACGACAGATGTGGCACAGGGTGATATAGATATGGCAACAGGGTGGACGACAGATATGGCAACAGGGTGATGTAGATAGGCAACAGGGTGATAAGACAGATATGGCAACAGGGTGATAAGACAGGGGGACAGGTGATATAGATATGGCAACATGGTGATGACGACAGATATGGCAACAGGGTGATGTAGATATGAAACAGGGTGATGTGATATGGCAACATGGTGATGACGACAGATATGGCAACAGGGATTATAGATATGACAACAGGGTGATGTAGATATGGCAACATGGTGATGACGACAGATATGGAACAGGGTGATGTAGATATGGCAACAGGGTGATAAGACAGATATGGCAACAGGGTGATAGACAGATATGGCACAGGGTGATATAGATATGGGCAACATGGTGATGACGACAGATATGGCAACTAGGGTGATGTAGATATGACAACAGGGTGATGTAGATATGGCAACATGGTGATGTGAGATATGGCAACAGGGTGATGTAGATATGGCAACATGGTGATGAGACAGATATGGCAACAGGGTGATGTAGATATGACAACAGGGTGATATAGATATGGCAACAGGGTATGTAGATATGGCAACATGGTGATGAGACAGATATGACAACAGGGTGATGTAGATATGGCAACAGGATGATGACAGATATGGCAACAGGGTGATGTAGATATGGCAACAGGGTGATATATATATATGGCAACAGGGTGATGTAGATATGGCAACAGGGTGAGACATAGATATGGCAACAGGTGTAGATATGGCAACAGGGAGAGATATAGATATGGCAACAGGGTGATGTAGATATGGCAACAGGTGATGTAGATATGGCAACAGGGTGATGTAGATATGGCAACAGGTGAGATATAGATATGGCAACAGGGTGATGTAGATATGGCAACAGGGTGATGTAGATATGGCAACAGGGTGATGTAGATATGGTAACAGGGTGATGTAGATATGGCAACAGGGTGATGTAGATATGGCAACAGGGTGATGTAGATATGGCAACAGGGTGATGATGACAGATATGGCAACAGGGTGATGTAGATATGGCAACAGGGTGATGACGACAGATATGGCAACAGGGTGATGTAGATATGGCAACAGGGTGATGTAGATATGGCAACAGGGGTGATGACGACAGATATGGCAACAGGGTGATGTAGATATGGCAACAGGGTGATGTAGATATGGCGACAGGGTGGTAGATATGGCACAGGGTGATGTAGATATGGCAATAGGGTGATGTAGATATGGCAACAGGGTGATGTAGATATGGGCAACAGGGTGATGTAGATATGGCAACAGGGTGATGTAGATATGGCAACAGGGTGATGATGACAGATATGGCAACAGGGTGATGTAGATATGGCAACAGGGTGATGATGATGCAGATATGGGCAACAGGGTGATGTAGATATGGCAACAGGGTGATGTAGATATGGCAACAGGGTGATGAATAGATATGGCAACAGGGTGATGTAGATATGGCAACAGGGTGATGTAGATATGGCAACAGGGTGGTGTAGATATGCAACAGGGTATGATGGATATGGCAACAGTGATGTAGATATGGCAACAGGGTGATGTAGATATGGCAACAGGGTGATATAGATATGGCAACAGGGGGATGTAGATATGGCAACAGGGTGATGTAGATATGGCAACAGGGTGATATAGATATGCAAAGGTGATGTAGATATGGCAACAGGGTGAGACATAGATATGGCAACAGGGTGATATAGTGAATGGTGAGCTGTGTATTTTACTCTGGGAATGGTGTGTGTGTGTGTGTGTGTGTGTGTGTGTGTGTGTGTGTGTGTGTGTGTGTGTACGTCTTTCACTTAAACAGCCACAGGTTCACATACAGAGAACAACAAGTGTGGAGAGAGAGAGAGAGAGAGAGAGAGAGAGAGAGAGAGAGAGAGAGAGAGAGGCTCACCATTCTAGAGAGTCTCATTAGTGAGCCTCAGACCCACCAGATGAAGGGCCAACACAATACATCTTCTACAGCCTCGGGGATAATAAGAACACCCAGGGAGGAATACTGTGGAGAGGAGGAGGGGGGAGGAGACGGGGTGGGTGGGGCAGATGGGGTTAAGGGGAGGAGACGGGGTGGGGTGTGGGGCAGACGGGGTTAAGGGGGAGGAGACGGGGTGGTGGGGGGCAGATGGGGGTTAAGGGGGAGGAGACGGGGTGGGGGGTGGGGGCAGATGGGGTTAAGGGGGAGGAGACGGGTGGGGTGGGGGCAAGAGTTAAGAATGGTGGTGAGGAGGGGAGGACGGGGTGGGGCAGACGGGGGTTAGAATGGTGGTGAGGAGGGGAGGAGGAAGACAAGGGGCCTCTTTGTCCACGTTCTCGCTATAGTTCTCGTTCTCGCTAGTTCTCGTTCTCGCTATAGGTCTAGTTCTTGCTCTAGTTCTCGTTCCTCGTTCTAGTTCCTCGTTCTCGCTATAGTTCTCGTTCTCGCTCTAGTTCGTTCTCGCTCTAGTTCCTCGTTCTCGCTCTAGTTCTCGTTCTCGTCCTCGCCCTCGTCCTCGATGTCCTCCTCGTTCTTGTCCTCGTTAGTAGTTCCTTGACTGACACCATTTCAAGTGTGTGCGTGTGTGGCCAGGCAGCTTAAGTGTTAAAGTGAGTTGACCACATAGTTTACAGCACCATACATGTACACAAAATGGCCTCTCACATAAACAAGGCCACGTAACACCGCTCTCAGCAGTACAAGTCATGAAGCCAGACAGAAACAGGACCAAGGAAACCTCTCAACCTTCGTGCCGCTGATGTGTAACTTGTTTAGTCTTCTATTTTCTCACCCCACGTCATTACCATTTATTTATATACTACTATTACTACTTTGCTGTAACTCAGAATCAAGTATGACGATCATCCAGCTATAGTACAATGATGTGAGTTATTAGGGATGTCACCTTCATTGGTGAGTTCTGAGGTGACTAAAGAGGCCGATACGGGACCGGCAGTGTTGTTCACAGATGTTGCAAGTGTGGAGGGCTACTACCAGGTGCGGAGGGTGGTGGCAGCTTCTTCTCTGGCGCTGGCGTTTGTCTGCCTCGGTATGCAGTCGGACTAACTCGAAAGTATTGACACCTCGTGTGGTGCTCCTCCAAGCGTTACGGTGTGGAGTGGTCGTCTCCAGGTGAGGGCTTGATTGCACTTTTTCGGGTTTGTCTTAAGACTATCCTTATACCTTTTCAGTTGCTCACCAGCGTTACGTTTACTATTAGTTAGGTGACTGTAAAGTAGCTGCTTTGGCAGTCTACTGTCGTCCATGGGGGTAAAAATGGCCAGTCTAAGGTAGTTGTTCATGGATAATGGTAGCCTCGACGCTCCTACAGTTGGTGTCAGCAAGAATACTGACATTTGTTTTCTTGTCTTCCCAGCGAACTCGGAGGATGGAACGTAGACTACGTTGGTGAAAGTCAAGTGCCTTGAGGTGCCTCCTGTATGTGGCCCATGTCTCACTGTCATATAGCAGGGTGGGGAGGACCGCTGCTCGATATACGTACAACTGTTTAGATAATTTCAGCCTCCTACAGCTGAAGACACGGGTACGGAGTCTGCCAAAGGCTTGAGATGCACATCTGATCCGATGTTGAATCTCTTCATCGACGTCCGTGATGGTGGACACTGGACGGGTGGACATACACGCATACAGTACTATTATTGTCCAGTGTTTGTACAGGAGGAAGTTAACCAGCCGTGTTTGGTAACACTTCCCACTTGTGTCTCGAGTAGAGGGTGCACAGTAAACTAGTCACGACAACAGAAAACAGGAATGATGTTAACGTAAGAGAATAGCAAGAAGAGGCTGACCCGGCGGTGCTGATTGGCTGCGAACGTAAGCACATTTATTCTCATTGGCTGACACACACACACACACACACACACACACACACACACACTCTCTCTCAAAAAGAAAACACGTGGATAAGATATTAGAATAAATAGAAAATATTTATTTAAAAACTTTAATCAGCATTCTGAGTTTGAGGAGAGAGAGAGAGAGAGAGAGAGAGAGAGAGGGAGGAGGAGGGGTGGGGGGGATTGGGGAGATAAGGAAGGGGAGAGGAAGATTGGCGGGAACAGACAGACAGGTGAGGGGCGTGGAGTGGGGCTTCATCTCCTCCTCTCAGAGCCAGAAATAGAACCCGTAATTTGAGACTAACCACCCATGTGTGAGGTTCATATAAAGTTCTCTCTAGGTGTAATGTCTGTCTGTCTGTCTGTCTGGGATTATCCATGTTCAATGCAGGATTATCTAGATTTATCCAAGGATTATCAGGGTTCAGTACAGGTATATCTAGGTTCACTATTTCAGTATAAAGTTATGGATGTAAGGGCAAGTTATCTTAAGCCTCCATACTACTACTACTACTACTACTACTACTAAGAGCAGGTAGGCGGATCTTTCTGGCCAAATACTGATCTTCTATTGGTGGATAAGGAAGCAGTCATAATTTGATTGGTCGAAGGAACCATAACAACATAGATCTTCCCTTGGAGACGGTGATGCTATTGGTTGATTAATGAGGGAGTTTATTCTGATTGGTCGAAACATATAACTCGGGCTGGGTAAGTCGATTGTGATTGGCTGTTGGACGTAATCATGGCACGTCTATAGCAGATTAACTCAGGGTAATTTGAGAGAGAGAGAAATCGATGAAACGGTAAGAGAGATAAAGAAAATGAAATAGAGGATAAGAGAAGAGAATAAAGAGAATCAGAAGTGTAAATTAGAACCAGACAGACAGACAGGGAGGGGGTGGGTAGCTGGGTAGGTTGGTGGGTGAATAGGTGGGTAGGTAGGTAAGTGGGGTTGGTAGGTGGGTGGTGGGTAGGTAGCGTCCACGATAACACGGTCGGAGTTGAAGTAAACCCGGATTTAAAAGCTGTTATCGTGTCAATAAGTCAACCTTCACCACTGGTTTAGTTTTTGCTTATCTTTATTTTTCTTAGATATATCAATAAATAACCATTAGTATATATATAAAACATGTTTATTATCTGTTAATAAACCTTTAGTAGATGTGTGTGTGTGTGTGTGTGTGTGTGTGTGCGTGTGTGTGTGTACTGGAGTCTTGTGTACGTGTTGAGTATCATGGTGGCCGACAGGATAACCTTTGATTGGCAACACTTTGATTCTGTTCCCAGGATAAACAACGCCAAGTTTTAGGGAGACAAGTTAAACAATTTTTAAGTTGACAATTTAGATAAGTTTTTGGAAGACAAATTAGACAAATTTTAGATAGACAGCATAGGAAAGGAACTGGTTATATAATTTTTAAATACCTCTAGCTGGATAGGATTAAAAAAATACTCTTGATGATCCTAGGAAAAAATTAACTTTTAGCGGGAAGTTGGGGGTCGCTTAGAACCGGATCCCAGTTGATGTCTTTCTCACTGTTGTCATCCCTTGTGTGTGTGTGTGTGTGTGTGTGTGTGTGTGTGTGTGTGTGTGTTACTTTCATGTACACGGGTGAACCCTGTGTGTTTTTAAAATGCAGTCACTGTCCCTCCTCACAGACACTTTCCTTCTAACAGACACTGTCCCTCTCCACAGACAACTAATACGTCACTGTCCCTCTCCACAGACAACTAATACGTCACTGTCCCTCTCCACAGACAACTAATACGTCACTGTCCCTCTCCACAGACAACTAATACGTCACTGTCCCTCTCCACAGACAACTAATACGTCACTGTCCCTCTCCACAGACAACTAATACGTCACTGTCCCTCTCCACAGACAACTAATACGTCACTGTCCCTCTCCACAGACAACTAATACGTCACTGTCCCTCTCCACAGACAACTAATACGTCACTGTCCCTCTCCGCAGACAACTAATACGTCACTGTCCCTCTCCACAGACAACTAATACGTCACTGTCCCTCTCCACAGACAACTAATACGTCACTGTCCCTCTCCACAGACAACTAATACGTCACTGTCCCTCTCCACAGACAACTAATACGTCACTGTCCCTCTCCACAGACAACTAATACGTCACTGTCCCTCTCCACAGACAAGGTGGCGGTGAAGGTAATCGACAAGGCCAAACTGGACCAGAAAACACAGAGGATGTTGGCCAGGGAGATCTCCAACATGGATGCCGTCGCTCACCCCAACATTATAAGGTCACGCCATTAACCATATCACACCATTAGAATGTCACCATAATTTAACGCACCATCAGAATGCATCACCATAATTTGACACACCATCAGAATGCATCACCATCATTTAACGCACCATCAGAATGTGTTACCTGTACCTTAATTTAACGCACCATCAGAATGCATCACCATAATTTAACGCACCATCAGAAGCTTCACCATAATTTAACACACCATTAGAATATGTCACCATAATTTAACGCACCATCAGAATGCATCACCATCATTTAACGCACCATCAGAATGTGTTACCTGTACCTTAATTTAGCACACCATCAGAATGCATCACCATAATTTAATGCACCATCAGAATGCATCACCATCATTTAACGCACCATCAGAATGTGTTACCTGTACCTTAATTTAATGCACCATCAGAATGCATCACCATCATTTAATGCACCATCAGAATGTGTTACCTGTACCTTAATTTAATGCACCATCAGAATGCATCACCATTATTTAATGCACCATCAGAATGTGTTACCTGTACCTTAATTTAATGCACCATCAGAATGCATCACCATAATTTAACACACCATCAGAATGCATTATCTCAATTTAATGCACCATCAGAATGTGTTACCTGTACCTTAATTTAACGCACCATCAGAATGCATCACCATAATTTAACACACCATCAGAATGCATTATCTCAATTTAATGCACCATCAGAATGTGTTACCTGTACCTTAATTTAATGCACCATCAGAATGCATCACCATAATTTAACGCACCATCAGAAGCATCACCATATTTAACGCACCATCAGAATGTGCTGTACCTTAATTTAACACACCATCAGAATGCATCACCATAATTTAACTCATCAGAATGCACCATTTAACGCACCATCAGAAGCATCACCATAATTTAACGCACCATCAGAATGCATCACCTTAATTTAACGCACCATCAGAAGCATCACCATAATTTAACGCACCATCAGAATGCATCACCATAATTTAACGCACCATCAGAATGCATCACCATAATTTAACGCACCATCAGAATGCATCACCATAATTTAACACTGATGCCTCCACTCCATAGGTTGTTCGAGGTTGTGGAGACTCTATCAAGGATCCACCTGGTGTTGGAATTCGCTCCTGGTGGTGAACTCTTTAACCGCATCACGGCCGAGGGTCGCCTCCCGGAGAACGACTCGGCCAAGGTCTTCACCCAGGTCCTCTCGGCCGTCACCTACCTGGTAAGTCTGAAGTCTTCCCTACATCCAGGCCTCCCTGGGCTCATTACAGAACCAACCTTATTGTTTACATCATGTTCAAGGCCTGTTACTCCAACTTACTTAATTACTTACTTACAGTGTACTTACTTAGTCTTTTTGTAGGTGCAGGTACAATATTTCTTGTTTCTGTCTCGTTACTTCGTGTTCAGTAGTAGTAATTTTATATCAGGTAACAGGAATAGTTTGATGAACTTTCACCCTGGTGAGCTGTCATTCTCGGTTATATAGTCAATTTGTGTTTGCTGTTCCACTAAGCTGCCTCAGTGAGAGAGAGAGAAAGTATCGGTACAGATTCACAAATGTAGGTAAGTTGTTGAGAGGATCATTCCCTTGACTCGGGTTCACAAAGGGGAGCGGACTTTTGTCCTCGATTCTATGTATTGATGAACATGCATTTTTTGTTTTGTGTTCTGATTGATGGAATATTCAGGACACTTAATGGTAAATAGAGGCACTGTTTCTTTCTCTAGACTGTCTACTTATGTCTCACAAATCAAGATGTGTAATGTATTCTTTTTAACAATTCTAACCTGGCCGATTTTGTTTTACATGGCAGCTCACGTGACTAAAATCTTTACACAGAAATATATAATCAGCTCAACTAAAAATAATTATAAACTCACCAGAGCGTCGTAATTGTGATCTACAAATTTTATTTTATGTAAGTGCAAGTGTGATTTCCATTTTAACTTGCTATAAATTGTAGACTTTGGCAATAAACCCACTTGAAGTGCGAACAAACTTGTGCATTAATGGCTGCAGCGTTGCTTTTTGATGATGAGTTTCAGGGAATTGTTATATCTTACTGTGTGACCTCCTGACATGACTCTGGGTTAGGGGCTGTGCTGTACGTTGGTTTTCTTCAGTGAACTTCGTGGTACTGTAATAGCCATCATTTGCAAGAAGGATAAAGTGTAAAAAAGAACTAAGGCTCACTAGACAGGGACCCATTTGACAAATCGCCATTACATAATTTGACCTCAGTATTTTTCAGAATTTATGTACATTCTAAGCCGTTTGTGTTCATAATATGAGACAAGTTTTCCCGAGTTTATCCCTAAAACCTCAGCTGACTTCTACCAGAAATTCAATTATTTATTATTATAACATTACCAGAAATAATTGGTTTAATTTGAATCATAAAAGAAGTGGAAACAACAGCTTATCCTTGATGGTATTCTCAAAGTGTAATGTTTTTCCTAATTTTTGTTACAAATACTGTGCAGTAAATGAGCTTTATTCCAGAAAGTATAACCTCAGACCTCTTGTGATCACCTCCACAGCATGGTCTCTCCATCATCCACCGAGACATCAAAGCAGAGAATGTTTTCCTGGCTGGGCCAGGTCAGGTCAAGCTGGGTGACTTTGGCTTCTCCACACGTGTTAATGACTTGCAGCAGCAGCTGAGTACCTTCTGTGGCTCCCCACCTTATGCTGCCCCTGAACTATACAAGGTGGGTGAGAGTGTTGGAGACAGTGTGTGAGCAACAAGCAGGCCCCTCCTCCTGTCAGCTCCTGGGAAATGTAATCTTGCATTTGCTACTATCCAGTATATATTACTTTTATATTAACACACAGAATATGGATAAGTTAAAAATCATCATCATTCCAGCATTTTGATTAATTCTTAAATTACTTTGAACAGGATGAGTCGTACGTGGGTCCAGCAGTGGATATCTGGGCCCTGGGGGTCCTCCTGTTCTTTGTCTTAACTGCTGACATGCCTTTCAAGGTAAGACAACTGCTTTTGTAGCAGGTCATCTACCCTTTATAGCCATTTTTCCATTCATGCTAGGTCACCTGTCCTTCATACCATACTTCAAAAGATTAATGTATACACACACACACACACACACACACACAAGATTCATATGTATGATTAAAGACACTGTATATATGTACTGTATGTGTGTTCCAAAGAAACTCTCAAACTATTGGGATTTAATATGTGTAAGTGATGTACAGTACTGTAAGTCTATTACAAAGGTGGTAGAGTGTAAGGGGCCCAGCAGGCATAAGTACCATCTAGAGTAGGCACAGTACAGTACAGTATATTACTGAATTACAATTAAAATAAATAATAGAGTATCATCGTACTCAAGCATGGTGCAGTGGACTCAACAATATTCACCTGAATACAGTATTGTACTCATCAGTGTATTGTACTATCCTATGTAACATATTGAGCCTAACTTTAACATGTTGACTTGGAACACACAGCATAGCGAAGGTTGTGAAGGTCAATTTGTTTTCAAATTTTTACTTGATGTTATTAGTGGCCTAGATTGGCAAATAGTTGCCACTGAACACCCTGCTGATGCTTTGGTTTGAGTATTACCCACACAAGTATATACCTGGGCTCAGTGGACTCAAATAGTTGTTTATTATAATAACATGATGTAATTGTAGCATTTATTCACAGGCAAACACAGTGGCTGGGTTGAAGCGACACATCCTTGCAGGGGCATTCATTACCCCAGAGCACGTGTCTCCTGCAGCATCAGACCTCATTGCTCGGCTCCTGGTGCAGGACCCTAATGAGAGGCCAGGCACTGACACCATTGCTGTTCATACCTGGCTCTCCACAGCTCCTGCCCAACCCACACCACTACCTACTTATGTCTTGGCACCCACCTTCTCAACGGAAGATTCAAGTGATGTGGAGGTATGGTAGACTCTCATTAACACTAAGCTTTAAATAAGAGAACCACAGCCTTAGGTAGAGATAACTGATGCTGCAGATTTACTTGAGTTTTGCATCATAGAGCATTTGTACCAAGACAGTTCAAGGAAAGACAAAATCCACATTTTATGGCAAAGACATAAAAGACCAGACTTGACCAGCACTGGCACAGGGTCGTACATTCTGGAGTCGGTACATGGCAACCGTGTGTAACAGAGACATGACCAACAGCCCAAGTGGCTAACAGGCCGATCAGTGGTGAAGAGGTTAAAGTAAAGATATAAATTTCAAACTATAACCTCACACAGTTTCAAAACGCACCTACGATCTTAACACTGGCTTGCTGAACACCATCATCTTCCTATGTTCTTCACCACAATTTCTGTAAAGAAGTACAACAATGAGCTACAGAACTGTAAACTCTGAGATACAAAGCTTGTTCACTGTAGACAGACGTGAAGACTAGTAATAGGGATTCAGTTAGATTGGGTTAGTTCCAGTTAGTTGATGGCAACTCTCATTGCTGCATGGTCTCTTGTCCGGTTCTTATATCTAAATGTAATTTTTTATTAACCCCTGGCAGGTAAATATAAATTTTGTTGGGCATTTGAGTGCGTAATCAACAAAATTACTTACATTTACTACTTACTATGTCGTACAGTCAAAGACAAAAGTCATGTCCAGAAAAGTGGTGAAAACATCTCATGAATGGTGAACCATTCAGTGCGCGCCTCCTCGTATTGTCGGAACAGTTGGATTCAGGCTTGTCAACTACCATTAAATGTACTGTGGTCAAGAAACAGAATGAGGACTCCTTTGACTGTACAGTACAGTATTGTTGAAATATTGTTATAATTTTGGTGTGTGTATATTACTGGTTCACTGTACTGGACAGTGTATAAAGTATTACATCAAAACTTCCAAATTTTTCAATTATCTGACTCTCAGCCAGTTATCATTATGTGAATGTTTGTAAATGTACAGTGCCTTGCCAAAACAAAATGACATTGAAGAAGATAAATGAAAAGTAATCAGAGACGTGACCGATCGCCCAAGCGGCTAACAAGTCGATCAGTGGCGAAGAGGATAGAAGTAAAAGTAAAAAGTAAAGCTAAGTTTTGCATGAAGATGATAAATGTGTAGTAAACTGTAAGTAGTAAATGTGTGTGTCAGACTGATTATAGCTATAGCAGTAAGAGCTTCCCAGCAGTTAATATAAATACTATACTATATGATGGTTACAGATAGAGGCTGTGTCAACACTTCAGAAGTGGGGCATCTCGCAGCAGTCCTTGGAAGATGGGTTGTCCCTGGGTGCCCGTTCACCATCTCTCGCCACCTACCGGATCCTCCTTCACCGCCTGATGACCCAGCCCAATAGCCCCAGCAAATCCTCCAACAACAACTCCACTGACACCATCACCTCCTCCAAGCCTGCTTCCTCAGCCTCCACTCCCAGCAAAGACTCATCTCCCAGGAGACGGTTGCCAAGGCTTCCCAAGAATGGACATGCAACTAATGCAGGATATGGGGGAGTTAAATCCCGTGCCTGCATAATTGTTTAGTGTGAATTAGACAGGACAAATTCCAGTCCCATATCACAGTTTAATATATCTGTGGTTCATTCTGTGTGTAATGAGGGTCTAATTAAATGTTGTTTATCCTGTGACAACCAGATTATGGTCCTCTGGTGGGTCCTGTCAAATGTGAAGACTTTTTGGATCACATGAGATTGACTAATCATAATTATATGGCTGTGTTATTTACAGTTATGCAAGCAATCCTACATTAGGTTTGATCATATCGAATACCTGTTTAAGGCCAGTATTGTTCTTTAGAGAGAACACATGTATATTAATATAATTATAAGAGTTGTTTAGTGTTTATCAGTGCAAAGGCCAAAGAAATATTTCCTAACCTCAGAGTTAATATTTGTGTATATTTGTTGTACAGAAGAGATGCATGTTGTTGTTGTAGAGAAAGCTAACTATATATATACTGTATATGAGTCAAATGGCTTTTGTTGACCAATTAAAGTATCATCCAGTAGTCAGGATACAGTAGTCTGCTACATCAATTCCATGAAAAATGTGTAAGTTGTGGAGGGTTTGCCAGTGTATACATACAGTATATATAGTCTGAACTAGGAGTATAAAGATTAAAAGTAAAACACCACCTGAAACCCTTCTAGTATGTATTGTACTGTACCATGAATCCTCTGTTTAGATAGAATAGTCTGACCTCTAATTATCACCAGCATCTGATGTTTATGATAATACAATATTTGTCAAGTTAAAATCATTGATTGTTATTGTTAGAAGAAGAGTGAGAGAAACAAAGGAAAAAATACAGTATGATTAATGGTAATGTCAGTAATGTCCAAAGAGAATGAAACCAGCAACCTGCCAGAGAGTGTTGTTATGGCACTGAGTGTGAGCTGTTTCAAGACCAGACTTGACCAACACTGGAGGAGGTTCAGGTACATTCAGGAGCCAGTGTATGCCCAGTACTTGCCAACAGTGCCTAAGAGATGTGGCCGATTGCCCAAGTGGCTAACAGCCAATCAGTGGTGAAGAGGATAAAAGAAAAAGAAAATAATTGAAGAGAAAGACACAAGAAGAAAATATAATTGAAGAGGGAGACACAAGAATAAAATATAATTGAAGAGGAAGACAAAGAAGAAACTATACAGTAATTGGAATCCATAGAGGAAAACTAGTCATCAATAGAGAATAGTGATGAGAAATGACAACCAATATCAGTAACCCCTTTTTTTTTAACCAAGGGTGAAAAAAAGTTGTCTAACCCACCCAACCTATCCAAAATTTTTACTTTTTTTTTATCTGGTCATCTTTTATTCAGCTTCAAGACTTGATATTTAGAAGTCCTTCCTCTTTTGTCATTTGTTTGCTGGTGATGCATAGAGATCTGTCACTTGACGTCCAATATTGGCAATATCGTAAGCCTGTTTGTGGGTCCGGTCTTTAAATTACCGAAGTGAAGGTACTGTATACATAAGTCAGGCTCATGATGGTTACTTACATACTTCCAGTGATATTTGGAAAGTGAATATTTCCAGTGGGTGGTGTTTGTGGTGGTGTGTGGAGCACTGTGCTGTTACCTGAGACATGTTTACTTGTGGCGCTGGTGAGTCTTACTGCCATCTCCTCCACGAAGGATCAACAGTTGATTACTGAGACAACAATGTTCTTCAGGATGTTTTGTTTAGATGTATTTCTTGATGCTATAATTAGATAAGAATATTCAGCAACAAATATTGTCCAGGTACAGTACACTCAAGAGTAAAATATTGTTTATGTCATCCATATTGTAAGTACAGTACTGTATACAGTACAATAATTTTTATTGTCCCAGAAATCTAATCTTGTTACAGTTTTTGCAGGAAAATTAATCGGTATATATATATATATATATATATATATATATATATATATATATATATATATATATATATATATATATATATATATATATATATATATATATATATATATATATATATATATATATATATATAGTACAGTGTGAAAAAATGCTCAACTTGTGGCTGCTACAGATGGTTAATAACAGTTTTGTATACCTTTTAATGCAAACCGTCAACAATATGAAATTTGAGAGGTGATACTTTTGCAAAGTATTGGCCAGGCTTTTATACATATCACTTAAACATTGTTCTGTGGCATTTAGTGTGCTATGGATATATCACTTCTACACTACACTTACTGTAAGTATTTGGCAGAAATAATCTGAAGTTTGAGGAACATCTTACACAAATTTGCTCCACAAAGAACAGTTTATAACAAGTGTTGCAGAAACATATGAGCATTCGTCATGACCACCAGTTTTGTCTGGTATGGATTGTTGAGTGTATGAGTGGACATGTTGATGTATCAGTTGCAGAACTACACACTTGGCATCCCCTTACTGTTTTTCAAGGACCTTCATTAGTAAGAGTCTACCTATTCTCTATGGGCTCTGTCTGTCTTTAATAACTACTCATTTTCTGTAGGCTACCCATTTTTGAGGATCACTTATATCTTTTGGTCAACTTCAGTGAGTTCCTTCAGTGCTCCAAAAGCCAGCCATATGTATATAAGATATTGTACTCATTCTTTGATGGTAAACTGTTCTGTAAGGCTCAGTAGTGTAATGGAGCCACTGTTACCTTGTCGCAGTCATAGAACTTTTAACATCACTGCTGAGATATTAAGGAACTACCTGAAGTCCAGAGGGAAAGTGAAGTGTATTAGAAGTTTCAGTGATGTTTTGATCCAACATTGACTCTTCTTTGGATTTTTATTTGAAATTCATTGGAGGGATATTGCAAACGTATATGATCCATTGGGAATGATGATCAAAGTTATTAAGTCCTCTAAAAATCTTTGCTCAAGGAGAACACTGTTTGACTATGAAATATGTTTAAAGTTTTCATGTTATAGATTATATTGATATTTATCCTCACTGTGATTGGCTGTAATCTGGTGACAGAAATTTGTATTCCAGACACACCTGTATCAGATGAGTACTGTAGTAACATGTGATGCCTCGTGCCCAGTAGTACATTACAGTAGTGGCATGTACAGTAATGTTTTGGTTAGTAAGAAAATTTTGTGTAACATCTTCATTTGACTCTTGAGTCATAATAGAGTGTATGTATTGAATGTCTAACATGATATAATAACAACATACTGTATGTTATAAATAGTTATGGTCATAAACCTGCCTGCTACTCAGACAACTACTGTGCAGAATTCTTTAGTAACTTTGTCAGCAATGCTGTTGAGGTCCTCAGTGCTAAAGTATGAGAGGTGCTGCAGCAGCCCAGGTGTTTGGTGAAGTTCTGCTTGCACCACACTGCTTTGACAGTGGGAACTATCACATTAAATGTAGAATATAGAACAAATTGAAGAAAGGTTCTCTAGATCTCTCTGATAAAACCATTCACAATCTGAAGCCATAGGGTGTGTGCTGTAGTTGGAGATCACAGCTGGTAGAAGTTTCTCTATGTCAAGTAAAGTTAGGCCAAATATTGTTCCAGTTCATACGTATGATGTTAATCTCTGCTACTTTAAGTGGATTGAAAACCATATTTCATAGTGCCATGTTACTTGCAGTGTCATGAATGCTACTAATTATTCTTGCCAATGAAAGCTCAGTCACACTGACCTCTGCTTATCTGGGAGTAGTAATGTCTATTTTGAGGTGGAAATGGTGTATTCTAAACCTTAGTTAGCATTAACAAGAGACACCACAGTTAGTTAGCTGTTGCTGTAGACAGGGGTCCAGAATTGAGGCCTTTGTGCTTCAGTGGTACATAGTCTTCTGTTGTGGTGAGCTGGCCTAGACACTGAACCTTCTACCACTTACTGTGATCAGCAGTTTGCCCAGTTAGGAAAGGTGTACAGTGATTTCCTATTAGGTTTAAGCTCTTGCTGAGGAAGGATATGGCTATGTTTTATAGACTTGGCATCTTTTAGCATACAACACGATGTCCATTAATTACTCAGCATTATTTGCATAACTCTGGGTCATATGGCAACCAGAATATTGATCTTACATGACTTGTTTTAATCATGACCTTACTTGACCTCATTATTTTAACTATTGTCCTGGCTGACTAAATGTTATCTCTAGACTTTACTGAACTTTCTTTACAAACCTCAGAACTTTCTTTACAAACCTCAGAACTTACTTTACAAACCTCAGAACTTAATTTACAAACCTCAGAACTTACTTTACAAACCTCAGAACTTACATTACAAACCTCAGAACTTACTTTACAAACCTCAGAACTTACATGACAAACCTCAGAACTTACTTTACAAACCTCAGAACTTACTTTACAAACCTCAGAACTTACTTTACAAACCTCAGAACTTACATTACAAACCTCAGAACTTACTTTACAAACCTCAGAACTTACTTTACAAACCTCAGAACTTACTTTACAAACCTCAGAACTTACTTTATAAACCTCAGAACTTACTTTACAAACCTCATGCTGTCCTGTGTTCTTAACTGATAGAGCCCTCTTGTCTTCGATGGGCACTGCCTATGATATTTGTTCCAGTACTGTATGTTCCTTTATGCAACACAACACAACGAATGGGTGTATGTTATAGAATTGTCCTTGGATCTAGTGAGGTTACAGGTATTGGCAAACTATATTTAGTACTGTACCATTAAAAGAAATTCCTTAAAATGAGATGTACGTAAAACTAACCTCAGATTATATAAATGAACCCCTAATGTTTTGAATTCCTGAGGGTGACGATGTAACCCTTTAGTATAATGACAAGTTTTGGGTATTATGGTTTTAACCCATCTAATATGATGTACAGTTGTACCCCGCTTAACGCGGTTTCACTTAACGCGATTTCTCATATACGCGGTGCCTCGCCAGAACCGAACTTTCACTTAACACGGTTCATCTACTCATAAACGCGGGAAGCGGCGCGGGCACGATGCGCACAAGGTCGCCCAGTCATCAAAACATTACCGAGTTCTTCACCCGCCACCCACCACAGCCGGCCCAAGTCAGTGATAGTGATAATTATAGTGAGGATATGGACTTACAGTATATGGACTTTGAGGGGTTTGACAAAGAGGCCCTGCAAACCTCTGTGGTGGATAGTGATACAAGTGATACAGGTGAGGGCCAATAATCTGCCCTCTGCCTCGGAACTAACCCCCCATCCCCGTGTGCCCAGCCATCTTTCCTACTAATGTAAGTGTTAAAAAACCTAATATTATTGATATTTCTCTTAATTATTAATTCTGTGTGCATACCATCATAAAGTTAAGATAATATTTTTACTACAACATAGTTGTGTGTCGTCAAAAAGTGGAGTTTGGGGGTCGGGCCAGTCTCTATTGGAATTAATCCCGTATCTGTTGTTCACTTAACGCGGTTGTTCACTTAACGCGGTACCCTGTGGGTTCAATTGACCACGTTAAGCGGGGTACTACTGTACTTAGGCCCTTGAATACATTGACATACTTTGAATTAAATTACTTCAACCCCTTTGTACAATGATAAATCCCTTCTCACACAATGACTTGACCCTACTTGACCCTTGTGTATAATGAATTCACCCCCTTAAGTACAATAACCTTAACCCTAAGTATGATGAAATAACCCATCAGTACAATAACTTTTACCTCTTAAGAATGATGATTTACCCTCTGGAATATAATGAGTCTTTTTAAGAAATGATTAATCCCTTATGTATGATGACTTTATCCCTTAATAATATGACAACCCAGAGAGTGAATGCTTGCCTCCATCAAGTATAATGACAATCTTTGAGTTCAGTAACTTCTACTTTGAGTGTAATGATGCAGTTAATTTAGCACCATGACCTGACTCTTGAACATGATACTAGACCCAGGGGACAACTTACCCCCCCCCCCCTCTGTTTACATTGACTTAGCTCCCTGATTGTACTTCTTTGAATAATTGAAACATAAACTTAATTACATGAGTACAATCTATACACCCTTATCTATAGTACCTTTCAAACAAATACACTGAGATTATTAATTTTAGATATACTGTACACAATGAGACACTTGCGGATGGACTGAACATTATGGACAAGATCTATTTCACTAAGTTATGATCAGATCTTAATAATATTTGTAATTAGTGGATGGTCGCAGCCTCAGTGTCCTGCTTGTACACAAAACCTTAGGTCAGGTTAGGTTACAGAAGGTTATATGGAGATGATCATTGTAACCCACTCTTCAGGGGCGGATCCAGAGGGGTCGAGACCCTCCTTTTCATCAGAAAATTTCAATGCTTTTTCTTATGGTGCAGTATTGTACTCAGGTGTTTTTTGTATAGTAAAAAGTAAATTACTATTGACCTCAGAATATCTCCTAATATCAAGTGCACATGACTTCAAAATGCTCATGATATTGGTCAGATCAAAAAAATATCTGGGGGGGGCTTACAGTTATGGTGCAGTATTGTACTCAGGTGTTTTTTGTATAGTAAAAAGTAAATTACTATTGACCTCAGAATATCTCCTAATATCAAGTGCACATGACTTCAAAATGCTCATGATATTGGTCAGATCAAAAAAATATCTGGGGGGGGCTTACAGTCCCCAGCTGGGTGGGCTTGCTGTTTTACTATAAAATTTTAAGATAGATTTGGTTGTGTACATAAATTCATAATGAATTACACCAGACTATGATCCACTTTATTTTTTGTGAATGGAGGTTAAGAAAAAACAGGTAGGGGGAAGGATCCGATCCACACATTTTATTAGGTCTGAAATCTTAGTTATTTTTTATGCTGAATAATAACAAATGTATATTTTAACAACCCCAAAGGCTAAGAATAAAACTGAACGACGTTATAAGCTAAATAATTTAACATTACTGTACAGTATATGAGACAAATAAAAAATGCATATCTTTGTACATACATGAAACAGTCTGAACACTCCATTCTCCAAAGTGCTAGGTAGTTTGTCATAGCTGAGCGCATATATTCTGAAAGATGTTAATTTGCCAATTCAATCCCATCCGCCTGAATATCTTGTGTTAGTTGAGCAGTCACCAGCCAGATGTGCTTCAAGTCTGTTGTCCACAGTTTGCCACCCACACACACAAAATTCACCCATGTACAAGCCAATAAAGATTATAGTTTGAATGGTGTATTTTTATTCAGCAAGTCATAATTATTGTTATGGTAAGTCATCCATAAAAAATAATGCTCAATTGATTGGCACTTAATCAGTAAGAAAATGAAAAGTGAATAACTATATAATTCTCAACAAGGCACCGGTTAAAGCTACATTATAGTGTATACTAAGATTACCACTAAAGCTCATGTATTGTGCTATTAACTTCCTGTATAAAAAGTTATATTACCTGAAAATTTATCATTCATTTTAAGTTCAGTTCCCATGTTTGCTTAAAATACAAATTCGAGTAAAATAGTATTACAAAAATATGTAGGAATTCACCAAACTGGTTAACGAGCTTAATAAACACACACAAGAATTAAGTTATAAGTCAGTACTGTATACCTGTTGAGAGGGTGTATTAAGAAAGTCAATGGCGAAAATCATAATTTTTATCTTTCATATACAAGTACTGTACAGTATTGTGGTCTAAGAGTTGGAGGTCAAGGCTAAGCTGTTAAATGTCTGGAGGCCTTCCAAAACCCTGTTGGAAAAATGCCGAAAATTACTGGTTAACATAATTATCTTCTATAGTTTGTCATTAACATTCACATTCCCGCCATTAACTACTCACTGATGACGTCATTACCCAGTGATCACCCACCTTTACCGCCATTGTGTGTAAATACAGTACTGCTCTACCGTATAACCCGCACGAGATGTAGCCCCCACATGTGATCCATCCTGCCGGTCCAATAACGGCTTCTTTAGTCACCTCAGTACTCACCAGCCCAGGTGACATCCTTAATAACTCATATAATTGTATCATAGCTGATTTTTTATTGTCATACTCGATTCCGAGTGACAGCAAAGTAGTAAATAATGCAAACCTGTGAAAAAATAAATGAGAAATGAGAGTCTACTCCAACCTTATTACATAAGATTTTCTAGATATCACATGTTATTACAGAGGTGTGAATGACAGAGAATAGTGAATGGCCGGGTCCGTTATTATTATACCAACTTGTACTGTAACTTACACAAACACCCCCCTCCCAGCTGTTTCTTACACTCACTCAACCTGTCTAGCAACTAGTGGACAATGATCAATGTTCTACCGTTGCTCAGTGTGGCGTACAGTATACAGTAGTCAGGCCAAGGATAAGGTACAGGCGACGTCTGCAACACAAATTACGGACCACTGAAATAAACAATAAATAGGTAATATTTTGAGGTTTTCACTTTTCTTTTTTTTTTGGTGTGTAAAGAAGGGTGTCGATAAAACAGGATTGGAGGAGTAACGGTAAATCTCAATATAATGGCCGCCAACAGAACCATTATTGTACTTAAGTACAGAAAAAGATAGCTCCTAATTTAACCTTGCTCTGTAGTTAAACTTTTCTTGAGCACATAATAAACTACTAACAAAAACATCTTTTATGTTGCCTTATGAAAAGGTTTTATACCCCCACCTTCAGCAAACGATAGTCTACAAATATTTAACTCTTTACAGTAATAAACTTCTGCCCGATAATATTTCAGCAATAGTATAACTTACGAAGAAAGTAAAATCTATTTCACAAAAACTTCAAGGTCTAAGAATCTGTCTTAGCAACACGAAGCACTTCTGAAATACTTTCCTACACAAACATCAATACAGAGTTAACCTTGTCAACATGAACTCATCCCTATACATTTTATTTAAAAAATTCTCTTAATGTTTATACAATGAAGATTTAGCAAAATCGAAACTCTAAAATTACCAGATAGAGATAGGAGCTAAACAATAGCAAGAGCAAGACGCTAACATGAGCAATACTGGGGAGTACCAGCCGAGCTACTGACTACTGTACTCGGTGGCTCACGTCACGTGTTGCTTGACGCACTTTCTGCACATTTGAAACGCGACATTCCAGAACCATTTCCAGGACAACGAGCAACTTTCCCCGCCACACCTTCTGCACTGCTCCACAGTGGGCCATAGTCCGTACAGAGTCAGTATTCGTAAGCTGTCATCATGCCGTCTTCTTGACCCTTCACCTGGTGAGCTTTAAACAGTTGCCTTGTTGTTCAATTCGATGGCTGTGTTTACTGATAGTTGTTATTGTTTTTTAATTATCAATTGTTTTTCTTTTTTGTGATATGTCGTTGATATTTGAAATACGTCAACGGTATTATTTTACAAGTAGACAACCAACGAGCCTAACACAACAGTTTACGTTACTTTGTTAGGTTAGGTTAGATTTGTCAGGTTAGGTTAGTCTTGGTGCTTTTTGGTTGTCGAACAATGTGTTGCTTAACAAAAATTCCATGGTTGTCCACCTGTAAAAAATTACTACGTCAATTTATACAAGTTTTATTCCAAAATTGTATTAGTAACTTTTGATAAATATATTTTCAACTTTAATTTATTTTTTTAGAAAATGATTAGTTTATTAAGGCTCAGTATGTCTACAGCTGATTACATTATTACGAAGTTCTAACATTTAACACATTTAATTGGTGTCTACAGAATTTTGGGTGACTTACCAGCCAAATTTAGTGAAAGCATATGACAGCATAGCAGTTAATATTCATTAGCCTAACCAAACATATTTTCTGTACTGTAATATATCATCTTTGCCCCCAAGATCAGTATAGTAAAGTTTGATAAAGGTTATGTTGTGTAGCAGACATGAAGACATTCCTCCAGGCTGGAGACTCCAGCTTAAACTTGGCGAGAAGTGTCTTAATAGTTCAAGCCACCGAACCTTAGACATGAGGATAACGCTTTGATTGATTGATTAGACAAAATCCAACTAAATGGGGGATAATCTGTGATGTGCGAATCTACAGTATGTTCTGTATGAAGACAAATATAGCGCCCTACTCCATCTTCCTTCTCTCGTAAATCCGCTACACCATCATTAATGTTATAATTTTAGTACTACGCTTCAGCAATTGACTTAAGGTTATTAAGCGCGAAACAACAATTACTTTAGTCCGTCAACAATTAACAATTATAAAAGATAGGACCAATATACTCGTTAGATCAAAATGTTCCTGACTTAATGGGAACGAATTAGAAAAAGAACTGTTTTGTTCTCATCAACAAATCATCTTTCTTGCCACCTCAACAGTTTTGCCATAGGGTAGAATTGTTTGCGTTCGTCTTACTGTTTGAATGCTATGCCATTGTTTCTGAGCTTACTAATTATCCAGGTAACCTACATTAAATTTACGTGCCATCTTTTGTATGGCCCTTTGACTATAAAACCTACGCTTAAGGACTGGGGTGGGGATGACTTGTGTCACTTCATCCCTTTGAGATGTATTAATGTTTTTTGTATCATTAAACGTATCAATCAATCACCTACTCTTAAAGAACATTCCCGAGTAAGAGTAATCGCATAGGAACGCACATCGATTAATGCCAATAGTACTTCGGGGAATATTGTCCATGAACCTTTGTTACCTTCACATATCAAAATAACACATAAAGAACAATACTATATTAAAACAACCTGGAAGAAAGTCCGCTTCATTTCAAACAATCTATTCCACCAAGAAAACAAATACGTACATTATTTTCTTGTGGTATATCTTGTGCTCTCTCGTGTTGTTTAAAGTTATGGTGCACCAACCTTGATTATTTTCACCTTCTACAAGTTTTATCTGGAGGGATTTTTAGCAAGTTAATCTGTATGTTGGGTAACATTTAGATTTCCAGTTGAGTTTTCGTTCTACACATCATACCATCACTAAATTATATTAGATTCTAGAAAGTTGTCTTTAAGCTTATAATAGACAACTGATTTTGGGGTCGGATGTCAAAGTTCAAGACGATGTGTCCCAGAAAGGAATTGTTAGGGGATTGCTACAACTTAAATGTTTACTTCTATTCTATACCACATGTTTTCACCAAATTTGGCTGGTAAGTCAGGTCACCCATCAAGTGAATTTCAGTAATAAATGGTCTGGTACTCAGGTCATATTCACATTTATCGTTTATTAGTACACTAACAAGAATTAAAACTGTTTACAGCTGAGGCAGAAAAGAGAGAGCAATGGGGAGCCACGAAAGGCCCATCAGCCCCTTCATGCCTCGCTCACCTCGCCTGCCCCCTGTTGCCGAGTCCAGCCCACGACCACCCGATCGCTGGTATGATTCCTCCGCCACCACCTCCGCCAGGTAACATATGACATGGTATAAAATAACACGTCTAGAATGGTTTAAAGATATCTACAATTTAGATATAGAATGGTTTATAAACATCTGGTGTGGTTTAAACGCATCTAGAATAATATAAACAATTACAATAGTTTAAAAGCACCAGACGACGTAACATCCATGAGCACTAACTACTATAGAAATCTAACTAACCTAACTTTGGGGGTTGGTGTGGTGGTGGGGAAGATTGGGGGGGGTAGTGGTGGAGGTGGGGAAGTAGGGGTGGTGGACATGAGGAAGGGGGGATGGTGGAGGTGGGGAAATAGGGGGTGGTGTAGGTGGGGAAGGAGGGGGTGGTAGTGGTAGAGATGGGGGAGGGAGGGGGTGGGGTAGGAGAGGGGTAGTGAGAGGGGGTAACAGGGGTGGTGGTGTCAAGGCAACGAGGCCAAGGACAAATCATAATCAATGGTGCCTACCCCACCACTCTAAACACTCCTGGAATTATTTGTGCATTACCAGACACCAACCCCTCCCACCCCCCCTCCTTACCCACCTCCACCCCTCCTTACCCACCTCTACCCCCTCCTTCTCCTCCCCTCCACCACCTCCTTACCCCTCCCACCCCCCCTCCTTACCCACCTCCACCCCTCCTTACCCACCTCTACCCCCTCCTTAATCACCTGCACCTCCTCCACCCTCCCTCCACCCCATCTCCACCCTCTCTCCCCCACCCACTCTCCCCCATCCCCACCCACTCTCCCCCACCACCACAAACACCTCATCCACCCTCACCACCACACCTCCAGTTCCACCATCACCGCCTCCACCCAGGCCCCCCTCCTTCCCCACCCCCCCTCCTTTCCCCACCCCCTCCTTTCCCCACCCCTCCTTTCCCCACCCCTCCTTTCCCCCACCCCTCCTTTCCCCACCCCTCCTTTCCCCACCCCTCCTTCCCCCCACCCCTCCTTTCCCCCCCCTCCTTCCCCACCCCTCCTTCCCCCCACCCAGCCTCCCCCACCTCCACTAACACATGAAATAACTAAGGATCCTTAACACCAAAAAAAAGGTAATTTTCTTTTTTTTATTTGTAACTGTTATATGTACTAAGGGGAGATAACAGTACTGTACACATAACAGATATGATACTCACCCATAGTGTTTCCTGTTACATCATGGGTTACGTTTATCAGTCAACCCATGAGTGTGTCTCCTGCGTGGGCCCGGTGTCACACTAATGGTCTAGACAGGTGCAGGTGAGAGAGAGAGATTTATGTTATTGTTGTTGATGTAGTTGGTGTAGTTGGTGTAGTTGGTGGTATTGTTTATGTTGTTATTAGTGTTGTTATTGGTGTTGGTATTGTTATTATAAATATTGTTATTAGTGTTGTTATTAATCTATTATTATTATTATTATTATTTTATTAGTAGTAGTAATAGTACAGTACAGTTTTATTACACTTATTACTACTACTACTACTGCTGTACACACTAGGTCGCGGGGTGATCGGAGCAGACTGCGGGAGATGAGCGCTCATTCCAGGTCAACAGTGGGGGGCTCGGTGGTGAGTCCTATGTCCCTCGACCCCTTCAGCTCCTATAAGATAAACGACCTTAACTCGTTTTCCATGAATGACCAGCGCTGGACACTACAGAGGTGAGGCCAAAGAGAGAGAGAGAGAGAGAGAGATATCAGGGAGGTCGGGTCTAAAAGATGATTAATTTATCATTTCACCAGTTATCAGTTTACTAACAGTACGGGTGTTATAAAAAAGGTCTGTTATTTATATTTGATCCTGATAACTGTTGGTGGGGGGGGGGATCCTTGTCTCACTAAGGCTCCTGATCCTCCAACTTTAAAAGAATTTGAGTATCTGTCATTTAGATGTAAACTGGTTATCAGCCAAACCAGGAATATTGCCAATATACAGCTTTTATAAACGTGCTTTAGTTAAAGTGATTAAGTAAGCTTAGAGTTGGATGACAGTTACTCAACCTAACCCTTGCAGGTCCTCGTTACAGTTAGATGACAACAGCTTAACAAAGTTCCGAGTGTTTTATGCAGTTGGTGTCAGAATATATCCATCCAAATCATTGGACTTGTTAGACCAATGATGTTTTCAGCTGTGCCATTAGATCATCAGCAGTTTCTGTGGTAGCCATTGAGAACCAAGTTTTTTGTCTCTGCAGGAAGAAGATTGGCTTAAAGCGCAGAACTAAGGGAGCACAGGAGAGGCGCGTCAAAAGTAGACAGACCCAGGATATCAACCTCTCCTTCATGCATTCCAACTTCACCCGCAAGGAGTGTATCAGGTGAGGGAAGGCTCTATGCTGAACCTGTCGTGCACTGTCACTTAACCTCCAAATTTCTAGGTACGGTAATTTGTCAAGTGTCAACTGAATATTATTATCAGTGGTAATGTTTCTGATTTACCTGTATGATAGAATAAAACAGGTGTTGCAGTGTTCAATTTGAAATTCATCAGACCCAACTATAAAGATTCTATTTGGAGTGTGTGTTTACAATGAATTATGTACTGTATATAGACAATGCAGGTATACAATTCAGTATGTATATAGTTTATTTCACCTCAAAATTAGTCCTAAACTTATTTCACTAATGCTACTGGGGGACACCTGGGGGTCCAGTCTCCCCGTTTCATCAGAAAATTCCTATATTTTTTCTTTAATGCAGTACTGTATTGTAAACTCTCATTTATGTTTAGTAAAAATGAATTACTAATGACCTCAGAACATCTCCTAATATCAAGTGCACATTACTTCAAAATGCCTATGTTACTGGTTAGATTTCAAAAGAATTTTTTTGGGGGGGATAACAGTACCCCCCCAAATACCCCACTGGGTGAGCTCACTGTGCTTGCCATGTTCCCCTCCACCCACAACTTCTTGAACCCCTCCCTTTTGATATTCCTGGATCTGCCCCTATATGTTGTGTTATGTGTGTAACTTATCACCTGGCAGGTATGTGAAGAATGCCAATGCGAAAGTTGAAGGCTCGTGTTATTGTGGCCTCCTGCAGAATGAGCACATCCCCCTCTCCTCCCTCCTTACTGCCCCGCCACCACTTAAATCAGAGGTGAGTACACTTATTGGTCCTTTTGTTGCTTGAGCCTTCAGTGGAGATCATGCTTGCTAATAACTTCCATTCCTGCACCATCATGGGTGAATCGGCTTTTTACTTAACTGGACTGGTATGTCTTTAGAGACGAGCATGCCTATTGGTCAGTTGTCTTTAGAATTCTTATGTCATATTAGCTGTTTCTGGATAGGTTTGGGAACTTGAAGACTTATAATTAGTATAAACAAGATCTCACTGAAATTTTTAAATCTTGAAAGGGATGGAAAACATGAACACAGACCATTTCTTTGTGATGTCAGACACCACCATCACGAGGGGACATAACAAGCTCGCCAAGGGATCATGAAGAATGAACGTAAGGAAATAGTTTTTTCACACAGATGGTGGTAGACCTGTGGAACCCAAGCTGTAGTAGAATCAAGAACAGTGGAGGGATCTTATACAGGCCACTGGTCTCCCTTCCCTCTACATGGCTATTCTAAAGTGAGTGGCCATTAAGTAAACAATGTAGAAATAGAAGAACAAGAATCATGAAAGTTATGATAGAAAAATAGGAAAGTTTAAAGGAAAAGTGACACATTTTCTTCATCATTTTTCTGTTTCTTGTACTTTCCAAGAGCTACTGTGGAGTAAAGACTGCAAGAGTCTTGGGTATTGTCTAAATTTACCAATTACATTTTGAATGAGGTCTTGTTTTCTCTCAAATCTTTATTCAATGAACACTCGTCTTGTATGGTCCTGATAAACGATCTTCTGCCATCGTTGATCTTGACCAGGTTTTTACTCCTCTCATTGTGCTGATTTTTTCTCTACGCTGTGCATACTGTTACAGGTAATGTCGAGGCAATCATATTTGCATATTTAATGGAAGGGAACAGATCAGTGTGTTTGAGAAAATCCTCAAGTCTATCATCTGTGTTCTTCTTTTGAGACCAAATTTCAAATCAGGTGCATGGCTGCTTCAGCTTTTAAGTTTGCAATTTCAACTAAATTAATGATCTTTGCAATCTGGTCCTTGCAATCTTGGCCATTTATAGTGTGTGAAGAGAATACAGGCCAAAATTTTGCTTAATTTCAGTAGCAAATTACTTTCCAATGAAGAAATGAAGGCGTCCATATATGGTACATACACTGATTGATGAGGATATTCTTCTGTAGTTGAACCTTTGGCATGTGAATTTAGTTTAGTTTAACAAATTTATTGACAAAGCTTGTAGTACAGTTTGCCTATTCTGAGTAATTCAGTCAGGTCTTGACACTGAGGGTGGGATCACTTCTCACTGCCACGCAGGACAGAGGTTCATACACAAAGAAATACATCATATTCATTAACAGCTATAAATGTATAGAGGTCAGATTCATATGGGTAGTGTCACTGTTCACTGCCATGCAGGACAGAGGTTCGTACACAAAGAGATGCATCATATTCATTGACAGTACATATACATATATGTACACACCCACATACACATATACATACATATACATATATACATACACATGTACATATATATACACATATGCACACATACACACATACATACATACATATACATCGGTCAGATTCATATGGGTCACTCTTCACTGCCATACAGGACAGAGGTTCATACACAAAGAATGCATCATATTCATTGACACTATATATAGGTCAGATTCATGTGGGTAATGCCACTGTTCACTGCCATGCAGGACAGAGGTTCTTACACAAAGAAGGAAATACATCATATTCATTAGCAGTATATATAGGTCAGTGGATCACATACATTGGAGTCATATTCTAATTGAAGACTAATCAGTGTGGGCTAGCAGCAAATTTGGGATAAACAGCAAGAATGTCCTCGAGCACACCTGATTCAATGAAGTAATTACATAGTTCAAGATACAGTAAGTCAGGTGGCCTGAAGTCTTTGACAGTGTCACATTGAATAATATAGTGTTCAAGTGTATGCTTTAAAGGTTTATCACAAAGTTTACATGCTGAGTGTTCCGGTATGGGTACAGCGTTACTAACTTGCCAGATGTGTCTGTATCCTAGCCTAATTCTGGCCACGACTACATCACATTGTCTGGTTCTGTCCTTATGCTGGCCATACCGGTACCTCTTGTGAATGGTGCTTCAGCCAATTACACTCTGGTCAAAATTTATGTTAACTTTTACTTTTTTACTTTTATCCTCTTTGCCACTGATCAGCTCGTTAGCCGCTTGGGCAATCGGTCACGTCTCTGATTACTTTTCCTTTTCATTTATCCTCTTCACCAAAAGATCGGCTCGCTAGCCGCCCGGGCGATCGGTCACGTCTCTGTCACACACTGTTGGCAAATATTGGGCATGCACCGGCTCCTGAATGTACCTGAACCCGCTCCAGTGTTGGTCAAGTCTTGTCTTGAAAGAGCTCGCACTCGGTGCCGTCACAACACTCTCTGGTAGATTGTTCCAAGAGTTTACAACCCTCACTCCGAAAAAGTTTGCCCTCACAGTTTTCTGGACTTGCGGCTTCTTCAATCTTGAGCTGTGACTGCTTGTGGGGCGAGCGTCCGCCAGCTCCAAGTAAGGACACTCGACTGAGTAGTGCCCCCTAAGATGCTTATTATACACCTCAACTAGGTCACCCCTTGCCCGTCTGTAGTATAAGCTAGGCAAGTTCAGGCGCTCCAATCTCTCAGGGTAGCTGAAGTGCAGGCACCAATCTGGTGGCCCTCCTTTGAACATTTTCAACCAACTGACAGTCCCTAGCATATCTCGGGGACCAGATGGGGTGACGGTACTCCAGATGGGGAAGCACTTCACTCTTGAAGATCGTTACAAGGGACGGACCGTCTAGATATCTGAACGACCTTCTTATAAGACCCAATAATTAAACACGCTTTTGACTCAAATACAGTATCCTGGGTTTTTCTTTGTTATTTATTTACTGTCATGTCTCCAAAGTTTGTTTACTCTTGCGATTTGACCATGCATATCGGAGTTTTTATTACTCATAAGTTTATCTTATTGTGTGAATGTATGAGCTTTATGAAATATTTATATAAATTTCTATTAATCCAAATTGCTAATTTAGGTTAATTCTGATTACTGTATAGCTCTTCATTTCAGCAAAGTTGAGAATATTGACATCAGTCGAGTGATTTTCAGGGAAAACTTATTAGGAGTGAGAAATGTAAACACTTGGAACAATCTGCCAGTGTGTGTTGTGACGGCAGCCAGTGTGAGCTGCTTCAAGACCAGTCTTGACCAACACTGGTGCAGGTACAGATACATTTTGGAGTCAGTACTTGCCAACAGTGTGTAACAGAGACTTGACCGACTGCCCAAGCAATTAATTATACTCTTCGCTTTGCCACTGATTGGTTCGTTGTGCCATAATTTTGAGTTGCATTTTTTGTTGTACTGTATAAGTTTTATGTTGCACCATGTGTTGTGTCAAATTGACATCAAGTGAGAACTTGAACACTTGATGTCTAAAATATTATATAAGATAAAAAATATCTCTCACACATACAGGTACAGTATATGCATTAATAAGATAGGGAAAAATAATAACAAACACATATTAATTTACATCCCCTTACGTTGTGTCATGTGATATGTATTGTATGTTGTCAGTACTGTTGTTGTGTGATGTGTTGACTGCAGCTGGTAAAGGTGGTGTTGGGTGTTGCAGGATGGTACCCTCATGAACATCCAGGAGAAGGTTGATCGGAAGCAACAGCATAAGACCTCTGGCCTTGCTAACAACATCTTCAACACACTCAGCAGCTTGACCAGAGGGAATTCTGTCCAGCTGTCATCCGTTGCCGAGACCTCCAGCCGCCCACCCACCGCCACCTCCAAACTTTCCCTGCAGGTGGGTGTTATAGTGCCCCATGTGTTTACTATCATTTACTTGTTATTGTTACAGCTTTTGGTTTTGATTCTTGTATTTACTGCCAATAATAGTCAGAAGAAAAGTTGCAACTACTGTGAGAAAAATTGACTTGTGAATGAAGAATAAGGTAAAAGAATAATGAAAATCAGTTGAAAGGGGAGAAAGGAAATGTGGGTGGGGGACAGAATGGAGAGAGTTAGAGGTTTCATCTGTCTTGGAGTGCATAAGTCAGCTCAAGCAGCAATGGGTTGTGAATTGTCATATAATAATTGAGGCAAAGAAGGTAATAAGTGCATTGAGAAGTGAATGGTGAGGGAGAACCATATCAGAGTAGGTAAAGGCAGGGATGTACAGTACAGGGGAACAGTTCAATATGCACTACTCTAAGGATATAAATTATGGACACTGGATGCAAGAGGGAAAAATTTAGTAAAACGCAACTAGAATATTGTGCTTGAAAGTAGTATAAGTAAGAGTGTGTGTGTGTTTTTTTTTACATACTTTGCAGAGAATGAGAAAAGAAGAGTAAAGTGGAAGTGATGTGGAGAGCTCACCAGGGTTTGCTGAGGCAGTACTGTACATGGACATATTGAGAGAATGGGAAGCAAATGATTGGCAGGCAAAAAGTTTTAAATTCAGAAGTGTTTGGTGAAAGGGGGGAGAGGAATTCCAAGGAGGAGGAAGGATATGGTAAAGGAGGTAACAGTACTGCATGGAGAGAGATATGAACATCCAGGGAACATGTATGTGTATGTATGAATGAATGAGAAACATGGTGTCTGGTTTATGGGAATGTAAGTGCTGATGATAGATGATGGTGGGTTGTGTGAAGAAGAGAAGCTGTCTTGTGTAAGGAAAATATCCTAATGGAGCTCATCTGTTCTAGCAGTAATAAAGGAGTGATGGCAAATGAAGGAGATGTCTGTAACTGTACTTGTGTTCCAGCCTACCTATGCCACAGCTGAAAAGGGCTTGTAAGGAATGGGTAAAGACTCGTAATATTTCTCAATTGATGTGTAAACTTGCTTCTAATATTCACTATCATTTTATCACTGTGATTTGAACTTTCCCATAAATGTTGTATTGTTCCACAGGAGTTGGAGACTGGGGTTGGCCAAGGTGAAGACAACAGTGTGTTCTCAAGGGAAAACATCCTTTTGGCCAACGGTGTTACGTCAAGGTCACGGTGCAATGTTATCCAACCTGTATGTTTAGTTCCCTTGGTGTTCTCATTCAATTTGCTGTATATTAAGGTTGCTGTTATATAATAAGTTTGGGCTGAGCTTCACTGAGCCCATTGCCAACTCTGAAGTAGAATCTGTTACATGTCTTAATTATTTCTGTGGACAGTACAGTACATTTAAGTGTCTGTTTAGCTACTAGTATATTTTTTCCATCAGATTACATAGAGATAAATAATTAATTAAACTTCATCCACCTTTGGAGTACCACATGGCAAGCTACCTATAAAACTAGCCGAGTCTATTTCAAAATTGGTTAAAAGATCACAGTCGATCCAGTCAAAGGGAGTAGTAGAAACTGAAAAGCCTATTTAAATATATAGTCTTCTATTATTGTCTGTATTTTAAAAAATCTGGTTATCCATTGATGCTGAACTCTTAGGTATAGTATCTGCAGTAACTCGAGAACAACTTTACTTTGCTTTACAGTATTTTCTTTGCCACAGATTTGCCTGTTAGCCACTTGGATGATCAGAGACAATCTTCAGCAGTTAAACTTTCAAGCTTCTTCTCAAATTATAGCAGATACTTCACAGTCTTTCTCTCACTTTTTTGTCTTTCTATTACTCCTTGACTCACGAGTCGGCTGTACATGATTCACCATATCAGTGTGTCCCTTGTGCAGTCATCAAGGCCCAACACATTGCCCCGGATAGTGATGCCTGCACCAGACAGTCCCTGGAGGCAAGATACCCACCTGTATGAGCTTCCCACCAATGCCTATGGCAGCATTACATTCATGAATGAAACAGCTGGTGAGGGCAGTCCTTCTTTGTTACTTTTGTGTCAAAAGATCCTCAACACTCAGTTTGTAAATACAGTATGTACAGTATTTCTAGGAGCTTGTATCTAAATTTTTCTTGTTTTACCCTTCATCTCAGACTTGGGTCATGGGTCTTGTTGTTCCCCTTCCCACCTCTAATAATCTTTCTATTTGTTTGTCATTACATGTGATTAAGATACCTAATGAAATATTTGTGGTACAGTACTTGCCTTCAAAGTTCATAAAACCTTGACCTACATTTCAAGGGCATGGAAGGGTTGTGATAGATGAAAAGTTATACATTATCATGATTACAGGAGTTCACTTAATCTAGTTTAGCTTTCAATCAATGCATTTCATATAGATAATATTATAGCACAGTTTATTATGAAAAATAACCATCCTATTCAACGACCGACTGATTGTCCAATCAAGGCAAGTTTATGCATGTGTCTGACTATCCTGCTTCTTTAATGCTAATGTCCCCACTTGTTACCTGAGTAACTATCGTATATATCTCCACTAGTTTCTGAGTGTATGTACAGTATGTTGCCACTAGTTACCCGAGTTCAACTGTGTTCAGTCTTATTATTCCCTTAATGAATGTATCCTATTCCATCTTATTTGATGAATCTATGTCACTTCTTTTTTCCTGAATGCAATTGTTTACGGTTTCCTGAATATATGTTTGTCTCTTGTTTCCTTTAGGTGAATATGTGTCTTGTGTTTCCTGAGTATTTATGTTCACTAACATGTTTCCTGAGTGTGTAAGTGTGCTGCTGTTTCATGATTTTTTTTTTGTAAATCTTCTAAAAACTTCAGTCTTCATAAAAGTCAAATTCCATCATTCAATACTGTTCTGACTATATTATGTATGGGTGGCAAAACACAGGTGACAGTCTGTTTACAGTAAGATGGGCCCCAGTCCTAATAACTTCCAAGTTAACGGAACTTTTAGGATTGACTTCAATTAGGGTTAGGTCCCATAAGGAATGAGTCTCCTTAAAACTGGATCATGATGGACTACATTAAGTTAAATTGAAGCCCTCATTAGGACTGGGATCACTTTAATCTTTCACCAGCTTTCTAATCCTAACCTTCTCCCCTTCCTCCAGGATCTAACAAGCCATCGAAGTATGTGCGTCTGTCATCAACTAGTAATGTGAAGAATGTATTGACGCTCCTCACTGACTATTGGTGTCTAATGGATCCCAACCGACCCCAGCTGGTCATCTCCGTCACAGGTGGTGCTAAGAACTTCCAGCTGGATGGCAAGAAGAAGGAAATATTCTCTTCAGGTCTTATAAAGGTTAAGTTTTCCCTTTACAGCTGATACTGTACTGTATTATTATTATTATTTTATAAGTATTAATTTTCTTGCATAGAAAAGTTGATAGCTTCTCTTATTTAACACCTTCATTATGGGGATGCCACTTTTAATGTTGTATTTTATTTTGGTAACACTAGGTGATTTTATTCAGCACGATGGGATCCCGTGCACAAGGGGTTATAATAAGTTAGTTTTTGCCATAAGTTTTTCAACCTCCATACAATAGATTGGGAGAACCTGTCATCAAAAGTGAAAGAGAAGAATCTGTTGGGTTTATTCAAGAGTTATTTCCTAATCATGATAGAGCCCATCAGTGGAGAAAATAATTAGGATTTGGCCCAGACAACAGCAGAGGTGTTGGTAGACATACTGTAGTAGTTTCATCCTCTTCCCAATGATTGGTTTGTTTGCCTCTTCATATGAAAAAAAATCATCTCTGATCACTATTATACAACAGAATGCTGTACAATTCTAGAAATTTGAGGTCAGGTTATATGAGGAGGAATGTAAGCAATTCATCTAGAGAGACTTCAGTACATAAGAGAATACAGTACAGTGTATGCAGAAATTTAGCCTCGGAGATACTTGTAATATACTGTTTATTAAAGGTAGAATGAAATATTGGAGAACTGTGATCAAGCATCAGTGATGTTGATTCAGTAGTGGAGGAATTTTTACCTCAGAAGAAAAGATGAAGAAAACTAGATGGATAACTCATTTGGAAAAGACAATGATGAAAAGAAAATAATGTACCACTTACTTATGGTACTGATCCTCTTCACCACTGGTCAAATTATAACCACATAGATCCTCATCTGTGTTTGTTTACATTCTTGTATGCATTATTCACTCCTAGCAAATTTTGTTTTTGTTGTTGTAGGCCGTGAAGTCAACGAATGCATGGCTCCTGACGGGGGGGATGCATGTGGGGATCATGAAGAGTGTGGGAGAGGCCGTCAACCGGGGCCAGTTCATCGTCAAGGTACTGTTTAGTCATTTTCATGTTTCCTTGTTGATACTTCTATATTTCTTGTGAACTAGATATCAGGATCAAGTCACTATTTTTACTATGTCGTGTCTTGTATATTAGTATTTTTGTTATGGTTCCTTATTAAAGTTAATTTATTGCTTAATTTATCATATGGGGTTTCTTAATCATACAGTATTGTAGTAACTTGGTCCATTTACTTGTACAGTCCCCTGCAGTTATACTTGGTACAGTGGCTGGTGCATTTTGTGAGATGTGGCAACTCTGTAGAATGTGTATCTATAGTAACCTTAGTCTGGCTACTATTGTGAGGTTCCTTAAGGCTATTCCGGGAGTTTTAATACAATGTAAACAAACACAAAGCTGCCACGTCTTACAAAACGCACCAGCCTCTGTACCAGGTATAAATGCAGGCAACTATACATCAAGTGACAGAAAAAGAAATGAAAGATAGAAGTAAATACAGTACTGATAAGGTAATTCTTCTCTTATAGACTTTATTATATCTTAATAAAATACTACAGTATAGGTTTGTCAATGATAAATACAAATACTGTAATTGTTTTTATGGCTCATGACAATAAACTTTTTAATTACTCTTTCAGATAAAACGGAAGAACTTCTTTTCTGAGGTGGGTGGAAGAAAATCCTTTATTTCACTACATCATTTATCAGCTATTTTTTATATAGCTATACCTTGAAACTTGGAATCAATAACTCTGCTTATTCTGTGCATTAATATTCATTATACAGTAGTAGTAATTAGCATGATGTAAAGTGTGTACACAGCAAGATGATGTATTTATCCCTGTACATAGCACTCTCAGATTACATGTTCTTAACTATCTGTCTCTCTTTGTTCATGTAGAGCTTTATGTAGTAGTATTATCACAAGCAATGAGGTCAAGCTTTTAGAAAGGTGTAGCCATGTGCATGTAATGTATGAGCATTATTTAGGGAAAAGCAAGCAAAATATGAGAGGTCTGGTACTGCACCTTGGTGGGTTACTGCTCATAGCTTCACCTTGCCTTTTACAATAAGAAGGTGCAACAAACTGGGAGTTACCATGATATAGAAAACCTAAGCTTATTCCTGGACACAGTACAGGTATTCCTCGTTCAACGATGGGTTGTGTTCCTGAAAACCCCCAAATATTAAGCAAAAATATTGCTAAATGAGGGATAACAGCAAAGCACAGAGAGCAAACAATAGGTTCATATGGCAGGATGGTAAATACTGAGAACAGTATTGTACTCCAATAATAAATGAGTGTTTGATATAAAGTCATTCCATGGCTGAGTTCTTGTAGTAAATGATGGTACACATTTAGTACATGCCAAGCAGTGTGTAACAGAAGAGTCTGACCAGCTAGTACAGTATGTTGATAAGTGGAGAGGAGGTACATATATGGGTTTAGCCTTTATGTGGACATCTGCTGTATGATGGTGGTGACACTCTTGTTGGGGTGATGATGGTGATAATGATGGAAATAATGTTAACTGTGATGGTGATGCAGGAACGTGTGCACATGATACGAGGCATCAGGTGCCTGGGTGTGTTGCCCTGGGGATACATCAAGAACAGGGAGAGTCTCATGAACAGTGACGTCAACCAGTTTACTTCTGTCAAGTAAGTCTGTCTATATAAAGACATTAAGGAACAGTTGCTTAATAACCTAGACTTTTGTAAACTCATCACTTAATGGTATACATTAAGGAAGTTAATGCTGAAAATCTGGATAACTTAGGAAATTTCACACCTGATGTACAAAGTTAGGATCATTGTATTTACTAACTAAACACCCAAGAGCTCTTCACTCATAATTTTTATATTTAGAAGCTAATAACCTTGATGCTTGTGTTCGTTGTCAGTGTAAACACCCAGATCTAACTCACTAGTATTTTTATGGAAATATCTTGTTAACATTGGATTGTGTATATTTTGTTACTGTCATTATAACTAAGGTGTATTCTCTTGCATGTCATAATGTTGAACCTCAGCACCCATTCTTGTGACCGTGACTGAAGGTAATACTTTTGAAATTTTATTGTCTTAGATTTGCAAACATTTGTATGGATGAGTGAATAGAATGTAGCCCATTTGTTCCTAAACTATTAGGTGCTTCAGTCATTGGTATGTCATTACACAGTCACTGGTTACAGTATTTAGGAAATATCCACTTGTACAGTATATGTAAGCACAGTCTTACTTATAATCTAGGCCATTGGTTCTTAAACTTTTTTGCCTCATGCCCCCCATCTGCATAAGTCCTAGATCCCACGCCCCCCACCCCTGATGCAACCCTTGGTTATTATAGAGTGGGAGGGATGAGCAATCGTGTACGAGACGCTTTCAGTTCCTGACCAGACTTTTCTCTCTGACCGCTCTCTCCCCTCTTGGAATCTTCAAGGGGGGAGCGCCGCCCCCCAGTTTAAGAATCACTGATCTGGGTAACAGATGCATTTGTCCATAGCTCTTCATGCTTAGGGTCATTTTGTCCAACCTCAATGAATCTGTAAAGAACACAAGAACCAGTTGTCTGTGTCAGAGAAAGAGATAATGAGTTGGGTGTGAGTGTACTGGCTATGATGTGTGGCAATATGGCATGACACTAACTGTGGAACATCCTGCTATGACCACTTAACTAAAAACAAACTGTGATTGAAGATGATGGTGCATGTAAATAGAGTAAACTATTCATAGGTTGTTCATGATGGGTAGCACATGTGTTTATAAAGAGGACGAGGTGTTGGGAATGTTTTACAATTAACGGACATCTTAATATAGCACTCAAAATAAGTTCCATGACTGATGCATGTTAAAGATGTTTCTAGTTGGTATTTTTGCTCTGAAGGTAGAAAACAAGTTATGCAGCAGGAATACCTTTATTAGTTACTATACAACCAATTTAATGATTTTCAAGTTATTAAGATAGATTTTAAGTTATCATGGAGCAAATATAAATACATTATAGAGTAATATCCCCATTAGCCGGAACAATTGGTGCAGACCACTTCTGGGAGCGAGAGATTTCCGGGTAACGAGACGACTCTCAAAGCCAGAAAAAAATCCCTCTTCACTGGAATTTTCCGGGTAATGGAAATTTTTTTTCAGAAGTTCCAGAAATTACCCATTATGTCATCTTTCAAACCCCCCAAACTCCTCCATCCCCGGAATTGTCCGGAAAATGTGCCCCCCAGAAAATCGCTTCCAAAGCCTTAATTTTCTGGAAAATTCCAGCTTTGGGAATGATTTTCTGAGAAAATATCAAATCCGGCTATCGGAGAGTTTCTGGTTTGGGGAATTCCGGTTAATGGAGATATTACATTTTTGTATACTACAGTACTATACGTACCTGTATATTAAATGATGTAATACAGTACTGTACTGTATTGTCTATAGGATTTTAATGATGTTGAATGGCTTTCAGGAAATGATGGTAAGTTATTCTCATGAACTTGTGTGAAAACCACTCTATCTTGTACCTCGGCAGTGAGCTGTTATTAATGCCGTATCTTGCCAGGTTCTACTGGCATCTTCACTCATATGTACCTGAAGGTGCAAGAAAATGTTAAAAGATTTAAATGAAAAAATATGTAAAATACACAGAAGTTAGGGCCACTTTCTCCTGCACTCGCATTAAATCTTTGTATAGGCAGGCAGCTAAACTTTGGTTTTTACCATATACCCTATAGTATAAACTGTAGAGTAATATATATATATATATATATATATATATATATATATATATATATATATATATATATATATATATATATATATATATATATATATATATATATATATATTTATATATATTTATATATATAATTTTTTGGGGGCAATTTGACTAAGGATAGCTGACAAAGCCATGAGATGCATATTTCCAGTGGGATCCTTTTTAGTTTAAATGGCAACAGTATCTATTGTTACCAGGTGGTCACCCAACCAATTCCTTACCAGGCCCACTGTATATGTTACATCATCAGGTACAAGGTGGAGGAGAATGCTGCCCCATTAGAGCCAGTGTCACTTGATGGAGATCACACCCACTTCCTCTTCGTCGATGATGGCCACAGGAACGTTTTCAGGGGTGTTGATGACTTCAGGTTAGCACATTAATCCAAAATGTATTGTGTGTTCAGAACTTTGTGATGGGTAAGAAATATTAGGAGAAGTAGTAGGTAGTAGGCAGCTATCAAACAGGGAGGTACTACCGCCTGGGAAGATATTGGAAGCATAATGTGTTGTCTATGGTAGACCCTGCTGCTATATGGCATCACAAAAATTGTGACCCAAGTCCCAGGTTACTGATCTGTCTTTCTGCCTCATTTACACACAATTGCAGGGTCTCAATTGTTTCTTTTTCTTTGACAACACAACATACATAATGTATATCGTTTCTCACTATTGATTTTTTTTATGGTCCATTATTATTATTATTATTATTATTATTATTATTATTATTATTATTATTTTATTATTATTATTATTATTATTATTATTTTATTATTTTATTATTATTATTTTATTATTATTATTATTTTATTATTTTATTATTATTATTTTATTATTATTATTATTATTATTTTATTATTATTATTATTATTATTTTATTATTATTATTATTATTATTATTTTATTATTATTGTTATTTTATTATTATTGTTATTTTATTGTTATTATTTTATTGTTATTATTATTATATTATTATTTTATTGTTATTATTTTATTATTATTTTACTATCATTATTATTATTATTATTATTATGGTTTTGCTTCCAGGCCCTGATGTGGGTCATTGACCTGTGCCCTGGTGGTGTAATCCCTTTTAAAAAAAAAGAAACATAAGACTGGCTATACAGGGATACAGTATCTCTCTTAGCCAGAATACCCTGTAGTACTGTAATTGGTCCCGAGCACTTCCGGGAATGAGAGATTTCCGGGTAATGAGGCAACTCTCAAACCCAGAAAGAAATCCCCCATCCCCGGAATTTTCCCTAATTTTTTTTTTCAGAATTTCCGGAAAATGCACCTATTTTCATCAATCGAATCCGGAAAAAAAAATCCCCCATCCCCGAAATTTTCTGGAATTATCTGGGTACTAGAGAAATTTTCTCAGAAAGTGTGCAACTCGGAAATCATTCCCAAAGCTGGAATTTCCTGGAAAATTCTGGCTTTGAGAACAATTTTCCCCCAAAAATTTCAATACCGGCTATTGGAGAGTTCCGGTTAAGAGGGATTCCGTCTAATGGAGATAAAGTATTACTTATTTGAAGGGTGTAATTTTACTTTTTTTTAAAAGGTCTGTGGGGACATGTACTGTACTGTGTGTTTATGATCAACCTTAATACACTCGTATTTGAATCCTTCTAATGTGGCTGGTATTGATTGAAGCAATTATTACAACTTTCACAACAACCACAATCCCAGACTTTTGGGAGATGAGCTTCATGACAGCAACAGGCCAAAGGGGAGGAGCTGGCACTAGAGCTCAGTAGGACAGCATCTCTACCGATTATAGTTTGGGACAGGTGATTAGTATAGTTTTTATTTTAAACATCAGACCTGAAGTGTGCCTTGCCTTTGAGAATTAGGTTACTGTGAATCTTTCCTTGTGTGGTATGGTAGGTCTCGGGAGCCTGTTGCAGTTAGGCAAGTAATCTTAAATGATCAATTCTCCAGTGGTTGACTCTGGATTCAAGTTGGTAAGAGGAGACATTTTTTTTTTCTACAGATTTATGGAATTCTAACCAAATTTAATTGAACTTTACCTAATGTTACCTAACCTAATTTTAGTAAAGTTTGATTATGTTAAGAAAGTCAGATGATATACCCTAGTACTGTATTGTACAGTAGCCCAGGAGTTAACTAATAACCAAAAGTTAATCTCTTTTGCGAGGTTTCATGATGTTCTAAGACTTTATTGGATGATTTTCCAAAAGATCCTACACACACACACACACACACCACACCAGAAAACACGGTAATCTTTATCTTCAGGACTCGCCTGGAGGAGGGAATCCGGAAGCCAGAGCCAGAGGGGCTGGGGGTGCCAGTGGTGTTGCTGCTCCTGGATGGAGGTGTCAACTCCATCATCAAGTGTAACTTGGCCCTAAAGCGTGACATACCCATCGTTGTGGTTGCTGGCACTGGTAGGGCTGCTGATCTACTTGCCTACGCTGTCTCCATGACCATTCACACTCCCAGGTAATGTATAATTACAGCATATTGCATAATAGATGGCAGCTGACAATTACCGTAGTTGATATGTCATTAACAACTGGGGATTATGTCAGGGTATTGAGTTCCTTGTTGTCAGGGTAAACACCTTGCTTATACATGGACTCCCTACCTAACATCTTTGGATTCAGGGGTTCGCTTTATAATGTCCAAATCTCGATTTGCTTTTCTCACGGCTGCCTCAGTTGTTCTACCTCCTTCATGGAATGATCTATCACAATGCCAAGATCTATCTCCTTAATGTCACTTTTTTTTACTGTCAATTACTGTATTTTGTCATTCTATTTCTTCTTTAGTCTTAAATTAAGTGATTTTAGATGTATATAAAGACTTAAGGCTATGATATAGTGGGATCTTAAGCATTGTTCTGTAAGTACGGTATGCACATAGAAAACGGCTAGGTGAGGTGATATGTTTGACAGTTGATGCCAAGGTCTAGTGCTTATTTATATTTTTCTTTCTTTTGTCTTCTTCACCACTGATCGGCTCGTTAGCTGCTTGGGCGATCGGTCACGTCTTTGATTACTTTTCCTCAGGAGTGACTTAAGTTTTTCTCTTATAAAATGTCACTAAACTGACCTGGGAGAATATACAGTAATTAACATTCTGGAATTCTTATAAGATAGTGATTAATTTGAATATAATCTTGCTATACAGGTAGTTTGCACTAGACAAAAATTTTAGTAATCATTAGTACATTATTTTGAGTACATGTACAGTACAGCTTTGCCCTTAGGACAGTGTAGCGTACCCAGAGAAACATGAGGCGCTAATTTTAAAATATGATGCACCAGATTGACTCACACAAAATAGGAAAGATTCGCTTTAAATTAAAACATTGTCCTTAATTGCGGGTGTCGCTTTAAATCAATAATCTTAAATTGAATCTCTTTAAATCGACGTTTTACTGTATATAAATGTTGTTTTGTTCGACAGCGGAAGGTTCATCATGCGTAAGGGACACCGGGCACAGCTCGTCAACAGAATCTCCATTACCATGCGGGAAATCAAATCTTTCCCTGAGAAACAAAAGGTTAATGATGCTTTGTTTTTTTTATAAAATTTTTAAGCCTTTTTTCAGCTTAATGCAGTTACTGTACTGAGAAAAAAAAATTATACATACAGTTTAAAGATGTGCGTTGTAGATTAAAATTGAGGTTGTAAAGTAAAAAGTAAAAAAAAAGATACTTAACCTGTTTGTGGGGAAATTAAGCTTGGAAATAAGTTAATGGACTGTACTGGAAATAAGCATCTCATAGCAATGTCAGCTGTCTTTGGTCACATTGCCTGAAAAAATATACAGTAATGTGTACAGTAGTTGTATATGTTCATTGTTCCCAATATTTCAGAGGTAATACTGTAATGAAAATACTGTAATAAGAAATTATAAGTTAGTTTATGCATATTTGATATTCTGTATATGGTTACTGATCTTGGAAGTCACTTTGGAAAACAAATGGTTTAGTAAGGAGAGGAAGTTTGATGAATTACAATAGTGGTCATTTCATTTCTTTTTCTTAAAGATGAGGCGAGGTGTAGAATTGTGATGTTTAGTTTCAGAATATTATATCTTAAAGGATAATACTGAACAAATTACTAAACATAGCAGCAGTAATGTTTTGTCATTGAATCAATCAAGCTGACGCTCTTAATAAATTGTTCTCATAGTGTGACTGTGTGATGTACCGTATATTCTAGCTTTCAGGTGATTGACAAGAACGTGTTGATAGATAATTCACACTATACAGGTGAGTTAGTAATATGTAATACAGTACATTTAAAATACATATTGATGAAGTATAGGTCTGGTTAGAATGTTGTATGTATCTTACACATGTTTCATACTTCCCGTAATGAACCTTGTCTCTGGCCACCAGTGTGCAGACCTGCTGATTGAGTGTTGCACCAAAGTCAACATGATTACAATCTTTGACATCAACTCAAATGAGGACATGGACAAGTATATCCTGTATGCTTTACTCACAGGCAAGTATTTTGTCTACTACTCCTAACAGTGTATGTCAGAAGCAAGTCTAATGATATAAAAAATACATCAGAAGTGTAATGAGAAATGAAAAGTACATCAAATATAAATTGATAAAATTACTGGTGAGAGATGATACCAGAGACTACAGGCAATGGTTAGTGTTATTTACATAAGCATTTGTTAACAGGTGAGGATGTAACATCAATGCAGGATCAACTGAGCCTGGCACTATTATGGGACCGTCCTGACATAGCGGAGTGTGAGATTTTCCCTGGTAAGTCATGACACAGCTGAGAAGAGGAAGTTTGATGGATAGAATTGAAAAAAAGAGATTGTTGTGAAGATTAAAGTCATTTACATATTAATTAGACCCTTACAGTTTTGATAGGGTATTGATTCAATAGAGAGAGAGGGGGTAAGAATATTGCAGTTTGGTAGAAATATTGAGATTCAAGAAATAAGACTAACAGAAAGGCCTTATGTAGGGTTCTCAGAATTCACAGGTGAATGGCAATGGTGTCATCCACGAGTACATTAATTACCATCATCTGTGTAAGTCTTTGCTAATGTTTGCTCTGTATAAAGAAATAATTGTTACTGTAGATTTGCTTCAAGCTATAAATATTTTATAACCTTGTAAATAAATTATATCCAACATCTCATATCTTAGGTCTCCAATTATATTTGAGGAAAACATTGCATATCAAGGGAGACTGGAAAGGTGATGATGTCAAACTAACAAAGATCTTAAACATATTTCGTGCCAAAGAAAAAGATTAGTAGTGTAATCAACAGCAAAGTTATGGGTGAGGAGACAGTGAATTAGCTATGACATGGCCTAGACAACACTCAGTTCTGGTGTCATAAATTACCTTATATTTCTCAAGGTGATGGAGAGGCTGTTTACCCACGATAACTACCTTGAATTTTAAGGTAACTCTGGTAAAAGCTATGAATCATTAGTTTATATGGGAAAAGGACATGAAGAATTGGGTTTACCATGGTTCTGATCACAGAGTGTCCACCACTAGCACCTTGCAGTTAGTGGGGAACAATATGGTCTTTTATTTTATCTTGAAATTTCTATCGTGTTAATGTAAAGCCTTGAGCAGCAGTGTTATCTCTCAGCAGTTTTCATATGTCCCCAGCACAGAAAAATTGGCCATCAGGTGCACTGGAGGACCTGATGACTACTGCTCTTCTGGAGGAGAAGGTGGAGTTTGTTAAGCTTTTCACCATGAACGGTTTGGTCATGGCAGACTACCTCACCGTCAAGAAGCTCCGACACCTGTATAATGAGGCAGTGAGTGTCATGGGGAAAGATTTTTTGTGAATCACTCGTGTATTGTGTATACTGTATATCTCTCTCTCTCTCTCTCTCTCTCTCTCAGTATAACATGAGTCACGAGGATGAGACTGTGATAAGAATGAAACTATCTGCATTTTATGAGCTAAAAGCTGTTATCGTCTCTCATGATTCTTGTATATTTTTATGTCATGAAAGCTTATCCCAGATTCATGTAAGATGCAGAATGAGCGATACCTGATGAAGTTAATGTTCTTCCATATACATTCAGTAAAAAAAAAAAAGTATCTACACTTTTGTGTTAGACAATATGGCTCAACAGACGAAGGATTTTGGCAACCCTTCCGAGACAACAGGAGATATAGTTTTCATTTTGAAATTCATCGGACCCCTCCGTAAAGCTACTTTTTGATTGTGTGTACATAGGTGGTACAAAACATACTGTGTATAGCCAAGTGCTCTCAGAATGATTACTTTGAGTTGAAGGTCCCAACATTTGCTACTTCCTCATAGTACAATTAATGTATTAAAAACCAACCTGCTGGTAATGTATAACTGAATACAGTAGTGGATAAGATTTTTTGGGGTGAAAGGTAGATGAGTATTCTTCCACCTCTTGAACTCGGTCAGTCTTTTTCTCAGTATTTTTCAGAATGTCACCAGAAAGTCAATTTTGTCAGTTTTTCAGATAACATCACAAACTGCATAAACTGTTACATTGTTCACCTCCTCAAATATGGCATAAAATCACTAAATTATAAACACCATTAAAAATTACATCACTGAGGTATCGTAATGTCACTTGTTACCGAAACAAAGCCACTCATTAAATATGCCATCACTTGTACAAGATGAAGTCTCTTGAAGAAATCTCTAACTTATTAAACCTAACTTCACTCATATAACACTACACCACATATATCACCTACATGTTTACCTTACCTTTACTATACAGTATAAGGTGATAATATTTGTTAAACTTCAGTGTGGTCATCATCCTACAGTGTATACCCAACTCCCACCTGATGAGGCTGCTACAGCGAGCATCACAAAACAACTACCACTACCTGTTCCATGTTCACAACGTCCTGCAGGCCATGATGAGGCGCCACCATGACGACATCTACACCTCAGACACCCCTCAGGCCCAGTCTGACAATCCATCCATTAACTATCTGACCTTTGAGGTAATGATATGTCTGTTTATCTGTCTGCCTACTTGTTTGCTTGTCAATCAGTTAGTTTTCTTTGGGATAATTGACATTTATTAATCACCTTTTAATTTCTAGCACACACTCAAGTTAGGTGGCATTTATAGTACAGTACAGTCCTCCTGTCCCCCTTATGCTAGTGACCATTGATTTATAAACCCATGTAGGTATGATAATCCCCCTCCCTTCCCACTACACCTTGTATGATAGGTGCAACAGTTGCCTCCAAGAAGCCTTTGAGCTGTGTCTGTCAAAGCAGAACACTTCACATCAAAGTTATATCCTGCCATATTGATTTCAAGGTCAGTCTTCCATTTTGAATTTCATTTTCCAGCTACAGTAACTGCCATCAAGAGTAGAAACTTTAGACTAGCTCTTCCCTGACTGGTTATGTACTACAAAAGTCAAGTGTCAGGCTCTGGGATGGTTGACATGGAGTATTCAAGTTTTAAGTATTCTCCTTTAAAGACTATTAAGCCTTGCCTTTACAGTATATCAGTTCTCAAGGGCTGCTCGTGTTTTTTCGCTGACCTTCTCGGGTCTCCGAGCACTAATGCTGGGGTCACCGGTCTTGGTCCCATGTTTATGACCTACACTTCACACACATGTGCATTTGCTCAAGAAAGTATCTGAAAGTGGGGTCCGATGGATGTCAAAATGAACAATACAACCCCTGTTGTCTGGGCACTGTTGCCTCAGTAGGGTTGGTAGGCAACTGCTTATAACCAGGGTAGTTTATCTTTATAATTACAAATATCCATCAACATGTAAAATGTAAACATTGCATTATAGTCATACCTGTATGAAAGCAGTATAATCACCATACATAGCATGTTTGCAGTATTGACGACAGGGAAGAGTTGCCATGTTGCTATGAACCCAAACAATGTGTTCTGGATGTGGAAGGTGGTTACACCAAATATTAATTCAATAAACGTGAGATGCCCTTACAGTTTACTTTACCTATTAATATAACGTACCCTGATATCTAGTACTGTACATGTATGCATACCAAATGCTACGTATGGATACAGTCAACATGTGCATTTAGTTGTCGTTGTTGTTGCACAGAGGAACATGAACATTAAGCATTACCACACACATATTGTTTACTGTATGTGTCTAACATGGGTAATGTCTTTTTAGACTGTCATTCCCTGTTAATATAACCATATTAATTAAATTCACTTGCAGTGCTGCCACCTTTAGCCTGGTCCTCTACCATTTACCAAAAACATACGCCTGATGTGTCATATTGGCATGAACAATATTTTTCAGATTCTTTTTTGAGCGACTGTACCTCAATCTTCAAGATATTTTTCTACCTTGTATGGACCAGGACTCCCCTCCAGTGTGGATTGTTACCGATATAAGCCATCTAATGAATTGAGGAAAGCCATGAGTTGGCAACTGGTTTGGATAGGGGGTTTGTTTGAAAGCAGATCAAGTTTAAACCTGTGATACTGCCTCTGACTGAGTTGTTCTTCACTGTACAGTTTTTCTATCTTCAACATACATCATCTGTGTTTCCATTTTTTTTTGGGGGGGGGGCATGTACTGTAGTTGTCTTATCCCTCAGGACCCTTACATGGAGCTGCTTCTGTGGGCCATTTTCAGCAGACGTGCCTGGTTGGCCAATTACCTGTGGCAGCGGTGTAACTCACCACTGTGTGCCGCCATTGCTGCCTCTTGCCTGTACCAATCACTGTGGCGTTCTCTTGGGGCCAAGAACACAGACATTCTTGAGGAATACAATAAAAACAAGAACACCTTTGAACTATTTGCTGTCAATGTAAGTCTATAGCCTAAGAGTTTTCATGCTGTGAATCTTGGCTTTATAAAGTACAGTACTGTATATTTTTATCAGAGCAGTCAAGATGCCTCAGGTGATGACAAACTCCTGTACAAAGTATATTACTTTTACTGATTCTTTTGTATGACACCAGTGTTTATGAGTTTCAGTTGCAGGTAATGTAATGTAATTAAGTTAGACACAGACCTAACTCCTTCACTACAGGGACACCACTATTAATATTTTATTTGGCTAATGCCAACCAATTATATTCAGCTCAGATGGTAACCTTTAAAAGAATACACATACAGTACAGTACAGTGAACCTTCGAAGATTCGGACTAAAAGGGGGACCACCTGTCCGAAAAAGTAAATTGTTCGGATTTTCCGGTGAATAATGAATGATATAAAAAACACCCAAAATACAGTACTAATGTAGTGATAAACATTACCATATATAACCAGGCATTTACCTATGATAACATAAAAAGAAACATTGTATCATCACTAGAGTGAATGAAATAATATTCCCACAAACAACAATTGTCAACTCTGTTTATGTTACCTCCTCGGGCTCCTGTGTCCAAGCAACTGACGGGTCAAGCAGCGCCCACGGGCCTAAAATGTTCTTTGCTCTGGTTTGGGAATGTTTCTTAGGGAAACTTCTAGGAGGCTTCTTAGCCCAGAACCCCCAAAATTTTGTCCGGGTCTTCTGAAATCCGGATTTCCCTGGTCCGGATCTTCGAGGGTTTACTGTATATAAATATATTGCGATTGTTGATAAATCAGTATGGAAGAACAATATGAATAAAAAAAAATCAAATGTAATAAAGCAAATAGTAACATTAATGTTTCTGTGAATATTGAAACATGGCAGACCTGTACACTCACGCGCCATAGTTTCGATGCACCCTCTACCCCTACTCCTGGCTCGAGGGAAGTCGTATTCAGGGCTGCAAACCGAACGGTCCCTCTTGTATAGTGATGTTAAGTATAGTGATGGTAAATAAAGTGTTGTGAAGTCACTAAAATCCTGTATTGTGCAGATATTCTCTCAAATATTACATCATGAACTGCTACTCGTACAATCCAGCAAAGCTTCGAGCTACCAAGGTGCGACACTGAACGATGGGGGGGGGGAAGTGAGGGGACGTTCGGTATGAAGCCAATGCTACGACTTCCATCAAGTTAGGAGTAGGGGGTAGGGGGGGCATCGAAACTATGGCGTGCGAGTGTACAATATTTTATAATGGTGCTAAAAATTCACAGATGCTGGGATGAAAATGAATTGTGACAACCCACACAGTTATACCCCTGGTGGTGATCCCTGGACAATACTTTTAAAACTATGTCATATAAAGTAAGGCTCACGCTGATATGTTATAAGTCGATCCATAATTTCATCTGAATAATATAATATGTTTTATTCTTTTGAACATTGATTTCTTCATATACATTATGTATAGTGTACGTATTCCAGTACTTTATCCTTTTTACCACACTAACCAATGAGTTAGTTATTTTTTAATTATGAACTGTTGGCAAGTACTGAGTATGTTCAGGCTCTTGAATGTGTTGGTCAAGCCTGGTGTTAGCCAAAGCAAGTATTATAAGTGGCATCCCCTTAGTGAAGGGGTTAAAGAACCTCCCACTTAGTGCTGTCAAAACATTTTATAACAGTTAATAACAACATTTCACAACTCTTACTGTAAAGAAGTTAGGTCTGATTATTTTCTGTAATTGTGGCTTTATTAACTTGGGGATATGACCAGAGAGTGTTGTGACGGCACCGAGTGTGAGCTCTTTTTAAGACAAGACTTGACCAACACTGGAGTGGGTTCAGGTGAAAAAGATAAATGAAAAGGAAATGTAATCAGAGACGTGACCGATCGCCCAAGCGGCTAACAAGCCGATCAGCGGCGAAGAGGATAAAAGTAAAAAGATGGGGAGCCGTCTGCTAACTACGTACAGTATATGTACATTACATTTGACTGAGGAGCATAAAAACTTGTTAATCACCCCTGTGCCTTTCTTATTCTTAAGGAGTGTCATAAGGATCTATCCTTGGATCCACCCTGTTTGTGATCTACATTAACAACGTCAATAAAATTTGTAAAGCCAAATTGTCAAGTTTCTAGGTGAGAAACAAGAAAGATATTTGGGAAGATAGCAAATCAATACAAAGTCACAACCATGTAGAAGGGAGACAGTCTATTTAAATGGTTGCAAGACTGGCAAATGCTTTTTAACATTACAAAATGTTAGACTGTGTATCACAAACATCCCTAATCACAACAACAGCATTCTGCTAATAACACATTCCTGAATACTGTTGTCAAGGAGAAACATTTAGGTACTGTATCATAATAGACCAATCACTGAAATCAGCACACGTGGGAGCATCAATGAAAAAAGCCAGCCAAGATTTAGGAAGTATAAGTCATACTCCAGAGACAAGAAAATTATCCATTAATTTTAAGAATCTCATATGTCCTCGTCTGAATTATTCCATAGCACTATACTGTATACAAGCATGGATACCTTACCTGCAGAAGTACATGACATCCCGAGAGAAGGTGCAAAACATGAACCAGGGCCATTTTTTTGGTGATGTCATGCACCACCAGCACTAGGGACACAACTTCAAGTTCACAAAGTTGTCATGCAGGACAAATATAAGAAAATATTTATTGATACAGATGGTACTGGTAGACCTATGGAACAGTCTATCAGCTCAAGCTGTAGAATCAAGAACAATACTTGGCTTCAAAATAGTCCTTGACACTGAGTGTGAGCTGTTTCAAGACCAGACTTGACCAACACTGGAGCAGGTTCAGATACATTCAGGAGCCAGTTCCTGCCCAGTACTTGCCAACAGTGGGTAACAGAGACGTGACTGACTGCCCAAGTGGCTAACGAGCTGATCAGTGGTTTAGAGGATAAAAGTAAAGTAAGAACGAGAGGGATGCTACACAGGCCACTGGCCTTCTTCCCTCAACATGGCCACCTTGTTTGGGTGGCCATAAGGTAAATATCAGTAAAGTGTTATCTTGTAATGCTTTCTTTATGTTGAAATTATTATATATTAGAAGTGTCCAACACTCTATATCTTTCCATTAACAATTCATTCACTCTTCCTATTTTCTCTATCTGTCTCCTCACATCTCACCACATAATTTAAGTTCCCATCCTTCTGTAGGTAAATCATGCCTATTCTTCACTACAGTATATGTGCTCTATCTTTCTTGCTTCAACAGTACATGATTTGTTTCATGTCCCCTACAGCTGCTGGGTGTGTGCTATCAGCAAGATGTAATCAATGCCTTGGGCCTGGTGGAGCGAAGGAATGCCAAATGGGGCAACAGTGACTGCCTTGAGTTGGCAGTCATGGCCAATGACTTGATCTTCATCTCCACCCCTGCGGCCCAGGCCAGTGTAGAACTCAACTGGCGGCGTGGCATGAGCAGGGCGCCCTTCTTTGCAGTTATGATTGCCAATGTTTTTCCACTTCTAATTTTTTGGCCACGTTTTTTTCGGTAGGCTGTTCTTCATACTTCTGATGCACGAACTAATTATTAGAGATGTTTGTGATTATGTAAATTTTAAAAGGATTTTTTTTTGTGTGTGCGTGCGTGCGTGTTATTACAGTTGGTGGGGGGGTTAAACAAGGGTGTGTACCGACACCAACTCTCTTTTCCATTTTCTTGGCTGCCTTCCTTACTCGTGCCAGTGCCAATTTAGTTGATGAGGTGGACATCAAGTACCAGGTGAAGGATCTTTTTCAACATAAGACGACTCCGGCCAAGAACAAAGGTGTCGGCAGCTTCCATTACTGAACTTCAGTATGCAGACTACCTCACTCTTGTTGCTCACACTGAACGCAACCTACAGGAGATCCTGAACACCTACGCAGATGTGTATGCATACTTCGGCCTTGGGGTGAATGTACGTTAGACTCAGATTCTCTTTCAGCCTGCCCCTGGTTCAGCCACACCCCCACCATCCATCCAGCTTAACTGTACTACCCTCTCTAATGTTACCCACTTTCAGTATCTCGGCTCCCACCTGTCCACCACCGCAGACATCGATGAAGAGATTCAACATTGGATCAGATGTGCATCTCAAGCCTTTGGCAGACTCCGTACCCATGTCTACAGCTGTAGGGAGCTGAAATTATCTACAAAATTACACGTATATCGAACAGTGATCCTCCCCACCCTACTATACAGCAGCGAGACATGGGTCACATACAGGAGGCACCTCAAGGCACTTTAAAACTTTCACCAACGTAGTCTACGTTCCATCCTCCAAGTTTGTTGGGAAGACAAGAAAACAAATGCCAGTATTCTTGCTGACACTAACTGTAGGGGCATCGAGGCTACCATTATCCATAAACAACTACGCTGGACTAGCCATGTTACCGGCATGGACGACAGTAGACTGCCAAAGCAGCTACTTTACAGTCACCTAAAGAATAGTAAATGTAACACTGGTGGGCAACTGAAAAGGTATAAGGACAGTCTTAAGACAAACCCGAAAGAGTGCCAAATCGACCCCCTCACCTGGGAGACGATTACTCCACATCATAACGTTTGGAGGAGCACCACATAAGATGGTGTCAATACTTTCGAGTTAGCCCGACTGCAAACTGAGGCAGACAAGAACCAACGCTGGAAAGACGCTGCTGCCGCCCCTCCCGCACTAGATGTAGCCCTCCACATGTACAACATTGTGAAAAACTCTGCCGTTCCCATATTGGCCTCTTTAGTCACCTCAAACCTCACCAATGAAGGTGACATCCCTAATCACTCATATCATTGTATCAAAGCTGGATGATCGTCATACTTGATTCTGAGTGACAACAAAGTAGTAGTAGTACAGTTGGAGGAGTTAAAAATGACATGACAAATAGATGGAAAGGAGTGGTTGGAGGCCTTTATTATAAGAACATAAGAATGGAGGAAACTGCAGATAGCCATTTGTGGTAAATAAAACACTTGGCTGCTACATCCAAGCTTTACTTGACTCATTTCACTACATATCTGAAATAACACAAAAGCAAATGTTGTAACAATTCAAAGAGGAAACAACAATGAACATAATATAACATGGTGGTTTTATCCTAATAATGAAATAAACTAAAATGATACTTACAAACATGAACAAAATAATATTACAATATTTTCCATAATGATGTTTTAAAATTATCACACCATTACTGACCATTAATCTCCGGGAGCTAAGTTTGCCGTGACCTCTCCTCTGGCCATGAAAAATTTTAGTCAATTCAGAGGAAAGTCGGAGAATTTTGATTTCTGATCTGTGTGGTAACTTGTACTGTACATGTCATATGATTTGTAAATAAAAAGTCTAACTTTACACATATGACTTTATGCAAGCATAAACCTCTTTCTCTACATGTGTGTGTATGTATGTACAGTCCCATTCACTAGTGCATTTATAGGGGCTTGTTATATAAACATTTGTTTTAATATTGTTTTATTTTGATTCCATAGCATGTTTACTATTGCGACTGTCCTTCTGTCGAATGTAAACAAACACACGGCTGCCACACTGCACAAAACTTGACGAGTGCCGTAAACACACTAGTGAAGGGGACTGTACAAGTGTACTGTACATCAGAAAACAATACTGTATACAGTACAGTATTTATCATAGATGATCCAACTAATGATCATTTTCGTTGCAGTTTCCAAAAATTGGGGGACAACGGAGGAGAGCTGACTATCCCACAGAAGATGGTCGTCTTCTACAAGTCACCCATCTCTAAATTCTGTGCCCACTCCACTGCCTTTGTGATTTTTCTTATTGTATATGCTTATGTTGTCCTCTTTGACTTCAAGTATGAGATGTCAATTACCGAAAAGTTTCTCTTTGTCTGGATATGTATCTACGTCATTGATGAAATCTCAGAGGTGAGGCATAGAAAAGTTCATTTGACTGTAATTACAGATTTTCTTAACAGAATTTCAGTAAGTGAACAAGAGATATTTTGTAACCTCTGATTTAAAATCAGGAGTTTAGAATTAAGCATAGCAATATGCTGTGTCAATTAATTTTATTGTAATCGCTTCCCAAAATTTAAGTGGCAATACTGTATTCATAAAACTTAGATGTAAAATAATTTATCATCATAAACTATGATTTGAGAGTTTGTCCATCTGAAAGACCCACAAGTCAGTATTATCCTACAACCTCTACATTGCATTAATTCTATCCATCATATTGTTTGACTCCCATTTAAAGTATTAGTTTTCCCAAATAGTACCTTTATTGCAGTACTTTATTGTAATTTTTGATGAGTTATGCTGCTTATCCATCACTCTCCGGGGTACTGCTTTTATGATATGCTGCCACAGGCAATACATGATTACACTTGTGAACACCTGAACCTGTTTCTCGGCATTTGTTGGCAGGGTCATTCTGGCACTTCACCTTAGTCATTACCTCCTCACTATTGTATAGATATTATCATAGAAATATTGGTCCAGAATTCTTTTAAAAAGTCTTCATAATGCCTGAGCTTGTTTCCCCATGCCATTTACAGATAATCTCGGAGCAATCATTGACTCTGCGAGGCAAGATATCTGACTGGGCAGGCAGTGTGTGGAACAGATTTGACATAGTTGCTTTCTTCCTGGCCTTTCTGGCACTGGGCCTGCGACTTCATCGGCAGACATTCAAGTGGGGACGCATTGCTTATGCCGTCAACACCAATGTCTTCTACTGCAGACTCTTCAGGATGTACCATGTTAACTATCACCTGGGCCCTAAACTGGTTATCTTTTACAGGATGGTGAGTTGCAGGGGAGAGGAGGTGGGAATAATGCAGAGGAAAGGATAGTGACATTGATTAAAGAGGGAATAGAAGGGAAATAACTGAAGAGATTAAGTGAGAGGGGAAATAATAGTAAATGGAAAAGGTGAGAAAGGATTAGATGGAAAAGAGAGTTGAGAGTAGACATACTAGGAGGACTTATGAGGGAAGGACTAGAAATAGATGGAGTGTGGGAGGAAAGAGCATGTAGGGGTTAGGAGGGTATAGTTAATGAATAGATAGAATTAGGGAAGGGAAGATGGATTTAAGGTGGCATAATGGTCTCAGATGTTAGTATTTAATGTAATGCTTAACCCTCACATCTTCCACTCATAATAAATATCAAATTCCTTTCCTAACACACACACCCACACACCTCACCATCAGATATCAGAGGTGCTGGTATTCCTGGCTCTCTTGGTGATCTTCATCCTCGGGTATGGTATAGCATCCCAGGCGCTGCTGCACCCCTCACGCGATGCTGGCTCTCTCAACTCCACTTCTGTATCCAGCATCATGGAGGATGTCCTGCTTACACCCTACTGGCAGATGTATGGAGAATTGCTGCTGGATGAGGCAGAAGGTAAGGCATCCATGTTGAGATCACTACAATACTAACAACTTGTGCATGTGTGTTATATAAACTGGTGTACAAGAAGCCCTGGGCACTAAGAACTTTCATCATCAAGAATATGACATAGTATGGTAATATATACCACCCTTCTCTAGAATTTGTGATTGTCACCCTTTGGAAATATCCTAAGCTTTATCATCTACTTTGGGTTTCTGCATAAAAATTTTGTTCTTTCTTTTGACACCTCATTAATGTGATTCTGCCAGTATCATACAATAAATGCTTTTATGCCTCAGGAGATGACCAGGAAGTATGCCATCAGAAATCATGCCTGATCAATGAGTTTTGCACTAATGCAACAACAACATGTAAGGAGAAAGTGTCGTGTGTGTGTGAGTCCTCGAAGGACTATTCCTGGGTCGTCAACCTCATGCTCTTCTTCTACCTCATCATAGGCAACATCATGCTCCTTAACCTCCTCATTGCTATTTTTACGTGAGTTTCAATGCTCTTGATACTTTAGCTAAACATTTCATCATATGTAACCTGGAACTTTTACTATTCTTGACCCAAAATTTCCACTTTTTAACCCAAAATTGAAACCATACCTAACCCAAAACTTAAACCATCTTTAACCCAGAACTTAACCATTCCTAATACAAAATACAAACTATCACTCACTCGTCCAAAAATATAAAACGTGTTTTAACACCTTGTGTCTGTGCTGCCAAAAATTGTCAGGCTTCATCCAAATAAAATCTCTCTTTTTTTTTCTCTTTTATTTACTCTCTTTTCTCTCTACTCTCTTTTCTCTTTACTCTCTTCTTTTCTCAACACCATTTATATGAGATGTAAAACAGCAAGAGAGATACCACTCACCCTCAGCCCCTCTACAGTTACGTGTTTGATGAGGTGCAGGAGAACAGTATGGAGATCTGGAAGTTTGAGATGTTGCGACTGATCCGGGAGTATGACATGAAGCCGAGCCTGATCCCACCATTTGTTGTGCTTGAATACATCTGGCGGGTCTCCAAAGGCACTTGGAAGCTCTTTTGTCGGAAACACCGGGAGAATTGTGAGTGTTTGGTAGGGTCTTGAAGGAGCAGTAGTTCGGTATATAAACTTAGATCCCATGTGCTATGTGCAGGGATGGCGTATTTGTATTTGGTATTAGTAATTGAATGCATTTGAATACAGCATTTCAGGGTATTTGGATTCGGATATATTACTATTAGAAATCCAAGTACTGCACAGTGTTTGCATTCCTTTTTGAATCCTCAGTCAAAGTATTCATATTCCGAAGATAATATGACTAATAATAATTGTTTTATTGATAGAAATAACCATATACAGTACAGTACTTGGCTGCTGAATTGAATTTGGACGAATGGAGAGAGAGAGAGAGAGAGTTATTTTGGATGTACATTTGGCTTAGTAAATCTGTGACCCAAGTCATCCGAGAAGCTATATACTGTGTCATGCAATGAAATTAAATATTTAAACAGACTGTTAGTAAATAACATGCAACCCTTAACAGTCATCACTGTGGTGAGTAATGATGTGAGATGTATGCCCATATGATGCCAAATTGTTGCTTAAAGTTATTGTTTGAACTGTAATTTCTGACTCCTATTTGAAATTGGATTAAAATTTTATATACTCTGTATCATAGTCATTATTATAAGTAATTGGAAAGAAAAAAAATTGTGTATCCAACATGTACTATGTATGTACACTTAATGACTTCTTAATGGCTAAATAGTGACAACACTGCCTGCCTGCAGCCTGTCTAGAAGTGTAGAGTAGGTTTTGTATGATAACTAATGGTGATATGCTGTTTCTGTTGTAAGTACAGCACTAGCAAAGTATAAATAAATATATCTACGCAGGACAGGTTTGATGTATTGAATACTAATCATAAACTCATCTTCCACTACACCCCATACTTAAAGCAATAAAAAGTTCGTTTTTTAACCAATAGTCTTCATTAATGCATTCAAAAGAAAAAGAATACTTTCATAAAGTTTCTTTGTATTAGTGTTCTTGGAAATTAGAAGTACTGTACTGTATTTGTATTCGAATACTGAACTCTTGTATTCACTCCATCCCTAGTTGTATGTACTGCATTATCAAGCTGTTATTCTATGTGTCAATGTTTTATGTGTTATCAGGCAGTTATTCCATGTGTCCTCTTGCAGTGGAAGACTACATGAAGAGCACATTGGATTCACTAAGGATCTTTGAGAAGGAGGCCATCTCTACCTACCTGGTCAGGATCACCTTGGATGAGGAGTGCAGTGTTGACAATCGTGTGAAGAGAATGTCTGAGAAGTGGGTAGTCATGATAATTGATCACAACTGTAATATACTTTACCAATACAGTTTTACCCCGCCTAACGCGGTTTCACTTAACGCGTTTTCGCATATACGCGGTGCCTTGCCAAAGCTGAACTTTCACTTAACGCGGATTTTTTCCACATATACGCGGTGAGTGTCCGAGACGCTATTTTTAGATTTGCCCCACCCGCCACCCTGCCTGACTGCCTGTTTTAGCTCATAAAATTCATACAAATTACCAGGCCAGAATATAATTTACATTGCTGGAATTCTTATAATTTGGTGATCATTTTGAATATAAACATCATATATTTTGCTTTAAACTTACAATTTTTAGATAAAAATTTTTCTCTAGGTAACTATGGTATCTTTTGTGCAAAATATATGACATTTATATTCAAAATATTCCTGGTCTTACAAGGAATCCAGCAATGTCAATTATATTATCCTAACTTTAGTTTGAGGTATTATTTATTAAAATTTAGTGGTTATCCCACACATCTCCTTGGGACGGTTGGTGGGGGGTGGGGGGGAGGGAGGGACCAACCGACCATCTGTTACCCTGTGAAGAATTATTTTTTTTTTATTAACTGAAGATATTTGTTTTAGCTCATAAAATTCATACAAATTACCCGGTCAGAATATAATTTACATTGCTGGAATTCTTATAATTTGGTGATCATTTTGAATATAAACATCATATATTTTGCTTTAAACTTACAATTTTTAGATAAAAATTTTTCTCTAGGTAACTATGGTATCTTTTGTGCAAAATATATGACATTTATATTCAAAATATTCCTGGTCTTACAAGGAATCCAGCAATGTCAATTATATTATCCTAACTTTAATCTGAGGTATTATTTAATACTAAATGTTAAAAACTCTGGAAGGGAGGATTGGTGGGGGGTGGGGGGGAGGGTTGGGACTGACCGCGCGGTTGGAAGAGGGGGGGAGGCAAGGTGGGGTACTTTGATTGACAGATAGTGTCGTGAAGATTATTTTTTTTTTATTAACTGAAGATATTTGTTTTAGCTCATAAAATTCATACAAATTACCCGGTCAGAATATAATTTACATTGCTGGAATTCTTATAATTTGGTGATCATTTTGAATATAAACATCATATATTTTGCTTTAAACTTACAATTTTTAGATAAAATTTTTTCTCTAGGTAACTATGTTATCTTTTGTGCAAAATATATGACATTTATATTCAAAATATTCCTGGTCTTACAAGGAATCCAGCAATGTCAATTATATTTTCCTAACTTTAGTTTGAGGTTATCCCACACATCTCCTTGGGACGGTTGGTGGGGGAGGGAGGGACCGACCGACCATCTGTTAGCCGGCTGTGTAGTGTGAGAGGGGGAGGGAGTTGAGTCCATTATTTGAATGGACATTAACTTGGCGACTGTATTTCTCTATTTCTCTTAAGTATTAATTGTGTGCATGTACCATCATAAAATTAAGATGTTATTTTTACTACAACATAGGTATGTGCCTTCAAAAAGTGGAGTTTGGGGGTCGGGCCGGTTTCTATTGGAATTAATCCCATATGTTCTGTTGTTCACTTAACGCGGATTTCACTTAACACGGGACCCTCTGGGTTCAATTGACCGCGTTAAGTGGGGTACAACTGATATTTTTATCATTACCTGTACTGATATTTTGTTATCTGTAATGGCTGTAGGGATATAGTGATCATTGTGTGTATGTGTTATATCTCCTGTAATCAAAAGTCTGCTTGATTTACATCTTCAACAGTTCCTAGTGGAATTTCCTGAAAAATTTAACAAAAGTTGAAAATGGATGTATGACACAGAACCAGATGTTTCCTCTCAGTAGACTTATGCTATATACTATTCGTTTGTTTGTCAATAGTCAAAATTTGTATAATTAATGTCTTTGACAGTTGTCAAGGTACCAGCTTGAAAATGGCTACAATTGTGCAATGTAAGGGTGATGTATAAATGAGCAAATGGTTCTGCTTGTGTGACTTTTGATTCAGAATTTTGTTCTACAAAACATTAATATTTCCTGTGAGCAGGCATTGTATGCTGGACAAAACCAGAGAAAGAAGGTCTCGGTTCCTAACAAGTCCACCTACAAAGGTGTACAGTACAGTACAGTACATATGTTCGGTGCTGCATCCCCAGAATCGCACAGTCCTTCCATCAACATACTGTACTGTACTGTAATGTACTGCAGTATTTTCATTGTAACAGAATAACTGCCTTAAGAATACTTCATGATTTCAGTCTTGACCAAGAAAAAAATGTGTCAGCAAGAAAATAAAAATTACTGTTGATGAACCATAGAATTTTTAACATTCAGGTTAAGTTAAGTTTAGGTTACATTTAACAAACCTGGGGACTTGGGGTAACTGACAGTGGATTTTTAAACAGAGGAGCACTCCAGTGTTGGGTCTCCATCAAGGGAGTAGTACATTACTGGTATATCTTGGGTACAGTATAGGGGTTTGCTGGTGGAATTGTAATATTACCAAAAAATTATACCCTTTGATGCTAGTTTGTAGACAGTTTTATTTCTTAAGTTATACAGGAGATGAGTCAATAGAGGGTTCCCAAGCATATGAGGAAATTGCCAGTTTGAGTCATAAACTTAAAAGTTAATTAAAATTTCAGTGCAAGTGTTTGTGTTGATTTGTAGGAATACTGAATATTGGAGCAGGTAGATATGTATGTACTGTACTACACTGGCAATACTTAAACAACATTTCTTATTTTCAGAATTGACAAAATAACAAAATACATTGAACAGAAGGGAGAGATGGAGGAAATGTGAGTAGAAGGAGAATGGTAAAGTCTTGTTGTATCATAAAACATTCATTGTTGGTATGGTAATTTTTCCAATGTTATAATTCCTTTTCTTTTATTTTTAAGTTTTCCACTGTCTGTTCCTGCAGTTAATGATGTAATACTGGAATAGTAATATTAATCTAATGACACTACTTACAGTTTTATTATTTTGTGGGGATGGACCTATGAAGTAAATACTGTACTGTACAGTAGAGTATAAGTAATACTGTACTTTTTCTCCTTTTATCCTCTTCACTGATCAGCTCGTTAGCTGCTTGGGCGATCAGTCACGTCTCTGTTACGCACTGTTGACAAGTACAGGGCATGCACCGGCTCCTGAATGTACCTGAATCTGCTCCAGTGTTGGTCAAGTCTGGTCTTGAAACAGCTCACACCCGGTGCCGTCACAACCGTTTCTGGTAGATTTTTCCAAGAGTTCACAACTCTCACTCCAAAAAAGTTTGCCCTCACAGTTTTCTGGACCTGCGGCTTCTTGAATCTTGAGCTGTGACCCCGTGTGGGGCGAGTGTCTGCCAGCTCAGGACACTCGACTGAGTAGTGCCCCTTGAGATGCTTATACACCTCAATTGGGTCGCCCCTTGCCCGTCTGTAGTATAAGCTAGGCAAGTTCTGGCACTCCAATCTCTCAGGGTAGTTGAGGTGCCGAAGTGCAGGCACCAGTCTGGTGGTCCTCCTTTGAACATTTTCAACCAACTGACAGTCCCTTGCATATCTTGTGGATCAGACAGGGTGACAGTACTCCAGACAGGGTAGCACTTCACTCTTGAAGATCATTACGAGGGACGGACTTTCTAGATATCTGAACGACCTTCTTATAAGACCTAATAATTTATTTGCCTGATTTACCTTCTTCTCGCAATGGCTCGAGAACTTCAGCTCATTGTCAACAAACACACCTAGGTCCTTCTCACATTCAGTCTCAAGTAGTGCAGTTTCTTCATTCTGTTGGGACATACGATATGCATTCTTACTGTTGGTACGCTCCAGGTGCATCTTACACTTCGTGATATTGAATCTCGGCAGCCATTTCTTCGACCATTATTGGACTGCACAGAGGTCCTTCTGCAGCTCTTCACAGTCCGCTTGGTTCTTGATATCCCGAAATAACTTGGCGTCATCCGCAAACATTTGTGTGGAGGAGTGTACAACGTTAGGCATGTCATTTATGAAGCAAACAAACAACAGCGGGCCCAATACACTGCCCTGTGGTACCCTGTTTGTGACAGGTACAGATGATGATTTCATGTCTTCTGTCCCTTTCAGATGATTCAGTTCAAGAATAATCCTTGTTTCTCTGTGTTGTCCCATTACTAGTGATGCTATATCTACTGTACTTGCAGGTGTGGTGTCTATGCTTGTACAGGTATACAGCTGTATAGTAGTTCAGAAGGGCTTGTACAAGACATAGGTACTTTACTGTATACAATATTGATGTATAATTTTTTTACGTTTTTATTCAAGGATACAGTTTATGATTCCTGTCATGACATGTAGGTACGTATAGTCATGTTTTGGGTTGTTGTGCCCTGCATTCATTCTCACATTTTGTTATGTTTAAAGCTTATGTCAGTCATGTGATGTTTAAAGCTTATGTCAGTCATGTGACCAAATACAATAATGAATTAAATCTTACAGTGAAGAAGACCTGGAATGGATCATACATGAGACTGATGGATTGAAACAGAATAAGGGCCAGTCTATATTACTAACCAATCAATCATCTGAACAACAAAATACAAACATAGAAAAGCTAATCTCTATTCAGCATCAGAAGCATCCCACAGACGGCGTGCAGGGACGATCAAGAGTGGAGGTTATGATGGATGGGGATGATGAGTCTAATCAGGAGGACGAGAATGAGCTTGAGGACCCCCCTGCTCAGGAAGTCTCTAACAAGGATATAGAAAAAGAAATTAAACTCTTACAGGCAAAGGTATGAGGGGAGGGAAGAGGATAATGGTGGGAGGAGAAGAAAATGAGGAAGGGAGGAAAGAATTAGTGTAAAGAGCTTCAAGGAAAAAGAAAAGTGAACACAAGGAAGAGATAAATGAGAGAAGCAAGGACAGAATTTTACGCTGTAAGCTCATGCAAGAAACGGGCTAAATTACATAAAACTCTACCGTAATGAAATTCATATAAAGTAGCTTTACATATGTATATAATATGCTTAACTACTTGTGTATGCAGTCCCCTCTCTGCTGATTAATGTGGTGTTTACACTTGGTTCTACTCTTTATAAAATGGCCATCAATATCCGTTCCTTTTCATGTTTAGTGTCATTTGTTTCGATATACATAATATTTAGTGAAAAGAGATGGATTTACTCTAAATGTGTCCTCAAAAAGCATGAATTTGTTCGCAATTTCGATGATAAATATTCTGTATTTCAAACTTTTCCCACTCATATCTTGAAAGTTAATGTTTTGAAGCAGTCATATCTTTACATATATTAAATTCAGCTTGAAAGTGAGCCAGAACTGGGCATCCTTAACAGCTATGTGTGGATTTAGTTACAATACATCAATATTAATCGAACTTTATGTATGAGCCAATGAGCTGCAAGGGGGTGGGGTTTCTTAGGCTAGTTCTGTCAGCAAAAAAAAAAAAAAAGATGATTGAGAGAGAGAGAGACGACTATACAGCTGTAGTTGTAATTCTCCCAGAAGAAAGGTGTGTGTATCTGCCTTCTTACCTGTAGTATTTAGAATAGTTCATGTCTCACAGGCACTGATTGGATGATAGACCTTGGCTGTATTATTCTCCCTATCCTCGTACAGTATGTTTTTGTTCTTCAGGTGATTGGAGGTCGGCCATACTCCAGCAGGTCCTGTGCTGGTACGCCGAGCATTGCCCATCGCCGGAACATGGACCATTTGGCTGGGTTGACTACACGTCTGGATGACCTCCACGAGCAGCTGCACCTCTCACAAACCACATTCAACACTATGATGAAGACTATTATGGCTAGACTTGACAGCATAGAAGGTAAAATATGATTGAAATGAAACAGTAATAGGGAAGAGAGAGTATCTAATATAGTTCAGAGTTTTGTATCTGCGAGTAGTGTATTGTATATACCACTATGAGTGTAAGGTTACTCTCGGGAGCATGCTGGTATGGGTACATGCACTACTTGTATGGGCATGTACTGTTAAGGGCATGTATGTGTATGAGTACTTCTCTGTATGGGTAGTTACCAAAATGGGTTCTTTCTAGTAAACAGTAAACCATATCAATAATGGACTTCTCAGTACTGGATATTCCCAATAAGGGACATCTTTTTGTCCAGTATAGTTAGCAGACTCAGTCATTAAGATCCAATAATGGGATCATTGTCCATTATTGACCATGTGTTAGATAATTCAGGATGGATGAGCATCTCAGCCAATATGTAGTGTTTAGATTTATTTGTAAATATCTTAATATCTGGTGGGTTTGTATTGAAAATACTGTAGTAATTTATGAAATGCTATGTAATCAGATTTTTAATAAAATGTTCTTACAATAAGTAATATACTGTAGTGTATTTGACTTACATAAGTTCATTGTGTTGTATGGTACATATGTTAAGTGTACAAGATGAACTAACACTCCAGCTACCAATTTACAGTGTGTGGTGGGTTTGTATAGACGATAGTAATTTATGAAATACAGGGTGTCCATAAAGTCCCGTTCTGATTTCAAACACATTATATGCAAGCAGCACAAGATATTGAAGTGCCTATTTTACAATAACTTAAGATGAGAAACAAAACTTGAATAGTTACTTTTTCAAATGCAAAAAAAATGCATTTCAATATTTTATGCTGCTTAGATTAAATATTAGTGTGATGAACTTCTGTAAGCTCTGTGTATAGTTTTGCACGAGCATCGGTTTGCTGTTTGGCTTTGTCCTGTAAATATTCTGTCTTGAGATTTTTGTGTATCTGCAATATCTTTGTTACATTGCCATATTTATGCCAGGCCAGCATAAAGAAGTGCAAGTACTGAAGTCCCATAATGAAGGTAAGTTAAATTTCTATAGCTATTATTGTACTGTACAATACAGTATTCTTTATCATTATGTGTGTTTTGATGGTAAGGGAAGATATAATAAAGTTTTTTCATACTATACTGTACAGTACTGTGTTATTTTAGGTATACACGGGGAGAGGGCTCACCCATTAAGGGAATCCTCCCAATGAGAGATTGAGCTTGCGTGAATTGGTCTGGGATTTGGGAGGTGTTGGTACACCTACATACTGAAATGGGTATGGATGTACACTTGTACATCCTGTTTGAGTATAAGCAGGTACAGTACTGGTACCGTATAGGTATGTATGGATGTGGGTAAATACACATGCCTTAATTTATTTGATAGAATTTTGTAGAATTTAATACAGTAGAGTATACTGTTAAATACTTATTTGTATCTAATAAGAATAAAAGTTACTGTACAGGTTGCCCTCATATATAAGGGGAAGTTGAGTTCCTAGAAAAGCTGTTATATGTAAAATTGGTGTACTGTAAATGAAGACCAGTTACATTGAACAGTAATAGGAGGATCACATTTCCAGCTGCACCCAATGATTTGTGAGGAGCTTTGTGATTTGTTGTGGTTAAGAATATAAAGTACACGAGTTAAGAATAAAAACTACGTTAGTATGTTTATTTTCTTAATCCACAGCCCAGAGAAACTCTAGATGATGTAATGCTGGACCTAAATTTAACCTACACCCATTAAAGCTAATGGAACTAATTGCTCCTGTACAACAAATATAAGATTGAAAAACACTAATGCAGGTGACAATGTTATATAAACCCACTTCTGTTACAGGACAGTGATGTATTGGGAGAGACTGGATAGAATTTTAGCAGTAGAGGAAGTTACTGTTCTTCAAATGGATAAGGCTTTCTTTAATAGTTGGATTTTCACAGCCATATTAATGACTTTCCTGGTCAACTTGGCTGCTTTACCATTAGTCTCACGATGAACCTGTAAGTTTCATTTAATACATGCAGGAGATTTGCAAAAAAGGAGAGGGTACTGTATGAAGATGGAACCAATTTTGGACGGGCTGTACACTTTCTTCAGATGATTGGCTTGGAGTATGTATACAAAGATGGTTGTGTACATGTTCATTGGTTCTTTTGTTTGATGGAATTTCTCTTGAGTTTTCATTTTCAATACAGGTAGTACATCATACTTAATGGTCTGTTAATAAATACATCAGACGAGGTTCTGTTATTTGTTTGCAAATATTCTGATGGTCATGAATGAACCCGCAGCATAATTACAGGCATATATTATGTGCTCCTCTGGTTAATAGGTGAAGTGTACAGTACACTGACAATTTGGAATTATTAGCCATACCAAACAAATACTGTACTCCTGTATAGTACACGAAAGGAAAGCTAACAATTCTACCCAAGTAACTTTTCTAAGAAAAATATTTTATATCCAACTCCATAAGGTAACACCTTGTTCCTGGTGAAAGGATGTGCTCATTGTCCACGTGGTAATAATGCTCATTGTCCAAGTGGTAATAATGTGATGAGTCACATATAAAATTGCATGGAAACAATATACTGTACTGTATAGTACAGGGTATTGTGTTGTAGCCATTGTGAAGGGAGTTTTCACATTCTACACCCCTTTGCTTAAGGCACTATGCCAGTTGTTTTTTGTCATACATTTTTGTAAAGAGTACTGTAAAGGTAAAAAAAAAAAAATTTGATACAGTATAGTACATGTACACTGTACAGTCAGGGTCAAAAGTCTTGAACACTTAGCAATATCTGGCATCTACTTCTGAGTTATATAGTATATCCCATTCATGATTGGGATATACTAATAACACTACTTGTCATTACATATTTTGCCTGAACCACAAAATGGGATAAAACTCTCCTTAATACCCAAGATCTTTGGGTACTTACATGCCAAATATTGTCAAGTGTTCAAGACTTTTGACCCCGATTGTACCTATATTCGTGTCAGAGACAAGAAATATACTGTACTGTACATACACCAAGTTTTAGGTTTCAGATTAAAAAAAAAAAAAAAAAAAAAGTTTATTAACAAATATTATGTACAGTAATAACATCCTTTCCTTTGTAAATGCTGTGCTAGCCCTAAAAGTACTTTTGGAGTGGGTAACACTTGACAAATACTCACCAACATCCCTGGTGCTCTTGCCACTGGCTCCTCATTAACACACACAATTAATATTTCTTGATCACTTTTGTTCTAATTCACCAATGTGACTTCAAAAGCCTGTCAGCATTAACAATTTATAATTATGTCTTTTTCTCTTTAATAATTGCTGTCACAGTGTAAGTCTTGATTATCAAAATCTTTAGAGTAATACAAGTAGGTGAGTGTGATCTCGCATTTCTATCAGGCTCTAATTACACAAGCCTTGTCTATTTTCAGACTTATATAAATGTTAATAAGGGAGTGCACAGGCCCCCCAACAATTAATGTGAATTATAACAGTACTGTACAAATGGTTCTCTTGAAGAAAAAAATGAAGCTTTTAACAGTTTCATTTGTTTTGGAACACATGATGTAAAACAATAGCTGTTTATGTCAGTCCTATTACAGTAAACTTACAATAAGTGGCAAATTTATCATAAATTCAGTGAATTTGATGAGTAAAAACACTGTCCTATGAACTGTATCCTGTTACCTGCAGAGGGCCTTATTTTCATGTAAATGGTGACAAAGTATTTTGTCTTACAAGAGAATAGTCCTGGATTTGCTTCCTAAAATGAATTGAGGACTTAGTCTCCTCCTTGTACACTAAGCCACCAACACTTAGCAATATATTAGGTGTGCCTGCTGATTTGGGACCAACCCTAAGGTAGCCTAGTATTCTGCCAATGGTTAGGGTAACCCACTAGCTGCTGAAAACTAAGTATCAGGAGATTCAACACCTGCCCAGCCATTATAGAGTAGTGGTTTCAGTGATGTACAGTTTAAATAACAGTACACAAACACAAACATTTACTGAGGCTGAATATTTTAAGGTGAATTGTTCACAGTATGAGTTTGATGTATTCACATCTTATATGATTTATTACATTATTTAAATTTTTTTTACAGAGATCTTGTTATAGTACGTTGTCGCTGATTATCTATCCACTCCTGCAACATTTCTTGTGGAGTCAATGGTCTACGGTGTGGGTAGTAATGTTCTGGTGGTTCACCCTCTTCTAGCGTTACAAAATAATGACAGTATTTGTATTCAACTTTCCCAAACCTGGATCGTGCATGTCGCCGGAAACCTCGAATCACCATCCCTTTGCCAACAAATGATTCCGCTGTAAATCAAGAAAGAAGTAACTGAGATTGGTATATTGTATCATAACTCTTGTACAATATACATGGTGTTAAGTCCAGATGTTATCATACAATGGAAAACTATGTTGGTCAATATCACTGACATACTGTACAGTATATGAAGATCAAGCCAACATGTTTGTAGCAAGAAGAAAACTTAGACAATGTAATCCAGCTATTGTATATTGAGGATAAATTAACACTACTGTTAATATAAATTGAGCAAATGCTTTTGTGTACAAGGTGTAGGCACGACCCAACTATGAAGTGGAGTTGTCAGGAGAAAGAGCTGTTCTAAGTATGGAGAAGGATGAACAGATGCCTGGTGTTGGAAATTCTGTATGACCAACAGAAGACAAGGAAAAGAAAGCTTCTGTAGCACCAAGATTTGATAAGCTATCAGCTGTAGGCAGTAACACTTATGTTCCCAGACTTCTTTCCAAGGACTAGAGTTGCAGTAAGGGATGAACTACAGTACATGCTTAAATTAATGCCATCTATCAGTGTTCTGAGTTAACCTCGTTTGCAATCCACAGACCAGTTGGACCAGTGCCAGACTATGAATCAAAATTTATCAAAGTCAACTCATGACATTCAAACATGCTGGAGGAATACTGCACACAGTCCGAACTCACTTTAGTGATACTGTATGGCAGTTTCTCAGCTAAGTTATACACTATAAAAAATATGATCAAACCTTTTAGTAGCTTTTAATTAAGAGAGATCTGATGGAATTGTCAATTTTCTGTCCTTTCCATCTGCCTTTATTTCAGAACTGGCACAATATTTGAATAAAATGCCCATAAACATTTTATTTTTGTTCTATACAAGTTTATAGCTAATTTTCAGGTTTATAACCTAACACTTAAAACAGTTTACAAAAGAGACCTTTAAATGTGTCTGGAAAATTGGCACTTTTGTTCTAGGATTATTTCTTATACATTAAACAATCTTGTTCCATAATGGACTTCAGGAATGACCAAATTCATTGTCTTTACTAAAGATTTTTATCCACTGACCATCTTCACTCCTTCCAGTTTTAGGACTATACACAAACACACCAAGAGTCATTGGAAACAACCAGCCCCTTCAATCAAAACTAGCAACAGGTCTAAAAATTGTTGGGATAACAACACACTCAATAACCATAACAAAATCTGTCTTATTACATTTTCACAGCAATATGAAATTAATGTACTAAGTGTCTGGAAAGTTACTGAACTGTTACCAAATTTGTTTTGGATAGACTGATAGAGTGGATGGATAGAATCACCGTTATCTTCCTCACATGTTTCGGTGGGTTTATAAACACATACAGATGTCAACTTAATAGTTCTGTTTTCATTTAAGTCTTGCTTGAAAATACAGAAAGAAAGAAAGACAGCTGCTTCATTTATATTTATGTGAAAAACTTGCAAAAAGGTTAGAAAAGACGAACACAAGTTGGGTAAGAAAGAACATAGGAAAATAATACAAAGAATGCTTTACTTGAGGAACCAAATTCAACTGGTCAGCTTTTCCCTCTGGATCACGAAAGAAAATATTCTCATACTTACAGACCCAGAGATTACTTGGGAACTCAACATTGTGATCCTTGACAGCCAAATCACGGGCTTCCTCGAGGGTCTCTCTGGCAGCCACTGAACCTTTCTTGTGAACAAACTTGAGCTGGTTGATGGCATCATCAATCCTGAGGCCACGTACTAAGGACGCCACATACCACATCTTTGAAGGACTGTATTTGATATTCTTTTTCAAGTGGCATACAAACTGAAATAATACAAAAATTAGTCTTTAAACCAATTTTTCTGGCAGAACCCATAGCCAGGCAGCTCCCACATTACAGGGTGGCTTACTTGAGTGTTCTATATCCTCAGACAAGTCACCCATAAGCTAGCCAGGACTTAACTTGATTATACAGATCATCCTTACTCGTACTCCTCGCATAACAACAAGAGGTAAGAGCAAAGTGGTACATGTTCCTAAGGGGTCAATGTTACTCACAGCTGGTCTCTCTTCTTCTCCAAGTGGTGTTGGTGGAAATTTCCGCTCGTTGTATTTTAACCAATTCCTTGGGCCGTGGGGTCTCTCCCAGCACATTGCAGAGGAAGTATGGAAGTTGCATCTCTGTAATCATTGAAAGAATAGCACATGAATTAGTTGACCTAAAATATGGATGTATTAACAGAGAACTGAATTAGTAGTCAGGTGAAGAGAACAAGTAATATACTGTAGTGCCTAGACACAAGGATACCAATTAAAATGACTTCATAGTCAACTAATTGAAAGGGGACCTTTGGGAATAAAACAGTGACTGCTTAAGGTATAAGGTGATGAGTCCTGGTATGAAAGTGAGAAGGAATTTGAATGGGGTTTATACAAGGTGAAGGAACCCATTCCTTACTGGTCCAAAAGAGGATACCAGAGATGTGATGCTCTAATTGCTATTTAACTTCTGAATTACTTGAAGAGTATGAAGAACAACAAAGAAAAATGGTACATCATAATATTATGAAATCTCAAAAGATTTAAATAAACTTAATTCATGTTGAGTGAGACAAATGACTCAACTTTAACAAGATCTGAATACTGTACAGTACTGTATATACCTGTAGAGTACTGTATAAAAAAGTTCTAAATGTGGTTGCTTGGTTTATTTCCAATGAGACTGAGTCTCCATATTTTCTTTTCCACTTTCATACACCATTACATTAACATATCAACTTGATAAACAAGACCGGGAGTCTACCCACAAAGCAGACAAACATCCTGTCCTCTATTATCTGGGGTTCTCCCAGAATTAGGTGAGGAGGTCAAAGCCTGGAGAATCCTGTCACGTGTCTCACACCATGAATGTAGTGTACAGTATGTAATCCACACACATGTGTACTGTACACAATAATAACAGAAGTGATACTGAAATTCCATTTTATAAGCAAGTTGAAATTGAGGAGCTGTAAAGAGCAAGTCAAGAAGGGGATGAACCTGCAAGCCCCAGGACACACTTATGACTAGGATCTTAAAATTTAATTAACTTGAAAAGTAAATTGCCCTTAATTAACCTTCTGAATTCTAGAAAGATACAGTATCCAATGGTATGAAGGTACCCTAAAAGAGAGAAGGTTGAAGAATTTTTGCAGTTGAGCATAACAACATGTGTTCCCATCCTGCATCTGGCTTGCAATTATCTGATGAAAGGTAAGTTGTTCAATGAACTGGAAAATTACAGTAAAAGCTTTATTATCTGACATACTTGAGTAAGCAGCACAAATAATTCATTTATTTATTTAAGCACAGTCCTGTACATTATTAGTTTCAAGTGCATTTACAAGTGATGTAGTAAGTGAAGATTGATATTAGATTAAATATAAGTACAGTATTCTGTAGAGTAATGATGCATAAAAGATTAAAAAAAAATGAAGAGTACCATACTGGTATTAAAATATGACTGGTGAATATTATACAGTACCTGCACTGTGTTCCTTTGGTAATATGACACTCTTGTTAACCAGCACCTCTCATCCCCTCACCCTATACCAGATAACAAAGCTTTTACTGTACAGCACATAGCCACAGCTCCAGGCATGTTGGCCATTGACAAATGTGTTAGCTAGCCAACAAATAAGTGGTACATAACAATATAAAAATACTGCATTCTATATATAAAGCTAACATGAAGGACCATATACAGTATTGTGCCAGCAGTCAATATTGTAGGGAAGGGCTTAAAATGATAGGAATTGAGTGCAGTAGCTGCCTGTAGTGTCACAGCAACCACTTAACGGTTCCTTACTGCATGATGGTATACAGTAGCTGGAACTGATGTGTTGGTTTATGTGGCACAATTAAGTAGTGGACTAGAACATACTGTACATATTGTTGATCAGCAGCAAAAGCTTTTCAGTATTCACCCCCTTTATAATACAGTACCTGTACCTAAAAGCCAATGGATATCTCTCTTGAAACTGATAACATAGTGAACAAGATTCTAAGTTTTGATGCCAAACACACAAGTGAGGGTTTGAAGGCCTGAGATCACAACCCCGAATATTAGCTGCCTAAAAAAAATTACTTGATCCCAACCCAACCTTCATAAAAATCTTGGCCCCAGTCATCAGCCACTCATTCAGTACCAAAGTCATCGGCCACTCATTCAGTACCAAAGCCATCAGCCACTCATTCAGTACCAAAGCCATTAGCCACTCATTCAGTACCAAAGTCATCGGCCACTCATTCAGTACCAAAGCCATCAGCCACTCATTCAGTACCAAAGTCATCGGCCACTCATTCAGTACCAAAGACATCAGCCACTCATTCACTCCCTACAGACATTTGCATTAAGAACAGTTTTCCTTCACCTCAAAGTTCTCCCTCACTGTAAGCAGACCCGCAGACTGAGGAACTGGCTGAGCCGTCACACTGGTGAGAGACCTTTTGTTTGCTAAGCTAACACTCACTCGAGAAGCACACGACTCCAAAGTGTGTAATCCTGTAGAAGATAATTGTACAATTAATTTACAGGTGTACAGTACTGGATCATGTGTTACATTAATCTCCAGCAACAATTACAATATAATACTAACAAGAACACAATGCTTTTCCACCATCATTTTTGTTGTTAACAGCTAGTGACAGTGTTCTCTTTTGGGAAGTGTTTCTTTTACAATTTATACTATAATACCACACACACGGTGAGTCATGGGAGGGGGAGTGCACAGTGTGTGGGTCGTCTGAATCGCATTACCAAGCTATATAATATATGACCCAACTCTAACAAAAAATAGCGTTTCCCCAATAGGAGAATACTGTACATTAAGTTAGGTTAAATAAGGAGAAGTTAAATACTGACATTATATAACCACTCGAGGGGTGAAGCTCCCTGCTAGGGGGTTAGGAAAACATTAGTTTTTTTGTTTTTCACCAGAACAAAACTATCTCCAATAAAAAATCAGCAAAAAAAATGTTTTTGCTGGAGAAATCGCTCGCAGCACTTCAGTAAACGTTTACCCAGGTTAGGTTAGGTCAAGTTCTAATAAGTTCAGTGCATTCTCGTTTACATTTACCTAATTAACAAATTGTAAATAACGTTTCCACAGAGTTTCATCTAATTCTATCAACTCCTTCTGGCCTTACTAAAAACACCTACCTAACCGACAACCGGCCACATATCCAGTGTAAAATTAATACAGCTTCCCGTCCGTAACTTCTACCGCATCTTAACCTTACGGTGTTTAATCGGTGGCCGGTAATAAAGTCACAGGAAAAAAATCACAATTTTGGCTAGGAAAAAAAAGTCACATTTAAGGTAATAAAACTAAAAATATTTTAAAACCGTTATTAACTGACAATACATGACTTTTACATATTGACAACACAATTTATATGTGATGTACGTAGGTTAGGTTAGGTTAGGTTAGGTAAGGTGACTTTTTTCTGTGTCTTTTTTCTGACTTTTTTCCTGTGACCTTTTTTCTGACTTTTTTTCCTGTGACTTTTTTTCTGTGACTTTTTTTCCTGTGACTTTTTTCCTGTGACTTTTTTACCTAGATTCGTTTAATCATCAGGTGAAGGAAGGTCTTATGTTTGATGACTACTGAAGGATAATGAGTTTACTTATTGTACACATTAACTTATTTCATTCTAGTTTTATACTTGGGGGAGATTGTAAAGGAATTTTGATCAAGAAAAGATAAGTGTCAAGTGATTTTATCTATCGGATATTACTTCCAGAGATTTATTAAGCCGTTCATCATAAGTTACAGAGGCCGAGTCTTTGCCACAGTTTCCTTATCCATGTTATGTTACATAATTCAATATATTAACAAGCTCTACCTAACAGTTTATGATCATTTATTCTTGTTTGAACTCCTTATTTATCTCAACTGTAAAATGTGTCACCTTATTGGTTATAATAGTGAATATCTCACCCAAAATACGGGATATGGAGGCTGCCATCTTGCTTCAGCTTGTGTATAAATAATTATGACTTAATTTTTCCATTTTGTTGTTTTATGAACGTATATTAATCTATAACGTAAAAATTATATATAATAGATTAATATACGTCCATACAATTGTCAAGAGTTCAGATTATTTTATTAGTATGATATTCATAGCTTTATATTAGGGATATCAGATAGACAATGCCATGTTTATTCAGTAATATGTAAGTTCATATTGGTCAAGCATTTACATAGATTATACTTGTATTATTTTTATATTGAAAATTTTGTCAGTTTCCCAAAGGACAGCCCAAGAAATATGTTAGAAACTTAATATTCCCGAGATTATCCCATTTTCATTTGATTTCTCTGCAACATCTTTGTTCAAATCTTACGAACCTCTGTCCTGCATGGCAGTGAACAGTGACATTACCCACATGAATCTGACCTGTATATACAGTCAATAAATATGATGTATTTCTTTGTATGGGAACCTCTGTCCTGCATGGCAGTGAACAGTGACATTACCCACATGGATCTGACCAGTATATACAGTCAATGAATATGATGTATTTCTTTGTGTATGAACTTCTGTCCTGCATGACCGTGAGAAGTGATAATGTAGTGGATTTCTCCCCTACAAACGCTGTTTGTCGCTGAGTACCCGACCCCGCGAATTCCCCAGTGTATACCTCGTGGTCTGGGTCAACCAGCGCCGCCTTACATCACGGAGGTCAATTACTAAGCCACGCCTACCCCCGCTATTTAAGACCTGACCTCGTGGTGCTCTCTCTCTTCTAGCTACAGCAGCAAGCTACACCTCCGCCGCTGCCTGGCGGCCCTCGCTCCCGCCGGCGAGCATGGCGACCCACAAGCTGGTCCTCCTCTGAGCACCCTCACCAACCAGCTCTCTCTACATCACGCTTGTAACCATGCTGCCACTTCCCAGCACCAAGCTGCATTGTACATCCAATACAACATGTATACAGAGTGTGCCAAACAACCATAACCCTCAGTGTCAAGACCTGACTGAATTACTCAGAATAGGCAAACTGTACTCCAAGCTTTGTCAATAAATTTGTTAAACTAAACAAATTACTAGCTGTTTATTACGCCAGGAAGATGGATACAGATGTATAATACTCTCATAGCTGCTAACTTTATCTGTGAGGCTCTTCATCCCTGATTCAATGTTGTTTGTATTAATTTTATTCATCATTATTTTCAGATTTTTCATTAAATTTTCTCCCTATTTTAGTTCCCTGATTTTTCTATATCATCTCTCGATAATGAATAATATGGTCTTATGAATCGCTGTAATAGTCCTGTTTATTCATGTTAAACTGTGCTAACATTCTCAGTGATTGAACAACTCTCAATCATGTTTTACTCAGAAGAGGCGTGAAAATTATAGTTCTTCTTGTGCTTAAAATTACGGTAATTTCGATTAAAAGAAATTACAGGAAATGTGACAAAAATAAGTTAGACATGTTAGGTTCAGTATATTTGCTGGTTGTTATATTGTATTTGCTTTGTTAACAGGCGTCGTCTGCTGTTGTCGTGACGTCACACTTGACATCAACACAAGGACGTGACACTGTCTCTATTTCTCCAGCTGGGTCTGGGGCTCACTTAGCATTATACATAAAAATAAAATATATGATGATATTTTGGATGATAATATACATTTTAATTATTGATGCCTATATTACTATTATTTTTATATACAATATAGCCCTAATTAGTAAAGGAATGGTAAAATAACATTATGTGGTTATTACCAATCCAACTAATGAAGTACATATGCATGTGTTTTGTGTTAAGCAATAATAAGTTATATATTAGGTGAACAATTAATTATTAAACTTTATATTTTAATTGTAAGAAGAAACACCCCAATCTATTTCATTGTAGTTGTTGATGTAAGGATATATATATATATATATTAATTGTGTCAACCTAATTTTGACCACGGGGGAAAACATTGTGGATGAAATAAAGTTAATAATCTCAATAAGTTGCTTTTAAGTGAGATATTTTTTCTCTGTTTTCCAAGTCCAGTTAAGTGTTGTGTGTCATACACCTGATACAAACATAAGTTCTTGTGACCGATTTTGAGGTCATCCTCATTATTTTTTGTGAAAGGACTTAAAGAAAGTATAAATTTGATAAATTGTTAAAAGTATAATATAAAATGAACATCATGTCTATCTAATTTTGTTTAGACTTGTTTTTGGTAAATACTAAAAAAGTAGAATAACTGAAAATTGGGACTGAAGCCTGAGTCAAACACACTCGGAGGGAGAGACTGGGCCCAGTCTAGTGGCCATCGATATTTGACCTCATATATGGTAAGAGTTTATCTGACTTTCTGCTCCCACGTCGGTGCTGTGAGCTCACTATAATGACAGGAGGACTGCTGGAATAGCTGTGAAGGTTTTGGCGTTGAGTAAGTGAAAAGAGGGTGGGAACCATGTCTACGGAGGGTAAACTGGGCCACAATTTTAATAAGAAATTGATTACAAGTAGATCTTCACTCTTTAATGCTGATTAATCAACGGATTTTAAATGTAAATGACTTATTTACTGAGATATGAAGACTGGTAGAGGTACTGCATGTTGGACTGTGATTTAGGCTAAAAATGTGTTAAAAACTTTAAATTACATATTTCCTAATGTTTTGAGCTTTTGGGTGCAGTGTACTTGAGGCACCACTCAGAATATACTGATCCCTCAGTGTCTCAATCATTAGTCGCAGTGTACCGTTTCATTTATTAAACGTACAGTAGTGGATATTTTTCCGTGACTGGCTTAGCTCCTATTAATGCTAACTTACCTTGAGTTCACTCTGACTAACTAAGTACTTTTTGTTTAATGTGATGGTGGGGGGGGTCCTCTGGTTAATATTAACGACTGACCCGCCGACGAGTTATTTGTTTTGGTGTTTATTTTCTTATTCTATTTTCACCAGTGAGTACTGATATGATAATCATTTCTTGTGCAAATACTTCGTCAATAATTACCGCTCCGCCCCCCGGTTAGTAAGTTAGGTAATGTTAGGTAGGTTTCTTTGGTTGGTTAGGTCAGGTTCTATTAGGTTCAAGTAAATGTTGCCTCCTATAATGATGAGAACATTGTGGAAACAATGAACAAAACTGAACAACTCCTGGTGGTGGTGGTGCTCTCAGTCATAAGTTAGGTCAGGTTTTCAAAGGCTTGTCTGGTGTTCTTTGTAGTATTTGACCTCACACTTTCCCTCTACTGCCCACTTTAAACAACCAATATTGTTGGTAATTGGGGAAGTCTTAGCGGTTCAAATACTCAAAAATTATAAATTTGCGGAGGAAACGTAATAGAAGACAGATTTTTAACTTTCTCCTTATATAAATAGAAATATGAAATTTCCTGTTTAACCTATGACAAATATTTCCCTCTATTTTTGTTAGTAGTTTCCATGTACAACAGAAATATGGTTAAGTATGTTTATAGCTACACAATGATCGAGTCACGGCTCAATAAATACCAAATGCCACCAGAGTCGTGGTCAAGTATAGTTCTCACATTTTTCGCCAGTAATGGACAATTAGCCAATCAGAGCGCACTCACGGTAAAATAGTGTTAGTAGGAACTTAGTCGGTCACAGTGAAATATCCACTGCCTTTATTAAACATACAAATTAAAAGACATTAAGACAATAGTTTAATAAATATTGACTTGTGGGAAGGAACAGTTTTAGGACAAATTTTTTATAGAAGAAAACTTACTTACCTCCTGAATGCCAAATTGGTGGAAGAATTGCAACATTCTTACTGGTAAATAATTAAAAGTTGCCAACACTTACTTATATATTGAGTCTTATTTAGGGAGAGAGAAAAAAATAAGGTAATTATGTACGACTTCACAGCCGCTTATTTATCATAGAAAGCAAATTTAAAAACGCTTCAATTCACTGTTTTATAGTGAACACTGTTGTAGTGCACACTGTATCAGTGTGCGATATGGCTGAGCACAGGAGTGCTTAGCGATGCAATTTGTGGAAAAGCAAAAGTAGTAAGTTGCAATTCCTCCACCAGCTTATAATCGAGAAGTAAGAAAGAAATTTTCCCTAGATTGTCTCTTCTCACAAGTTGCTATTGTAAATTATTACTAATATATTTTTTATTTTCAGGCGACATTATCGCTTAAAACCATTAATTTGGCCAGTGTCAGATTCCTAATGATTACTCTGCATCCTGTGTGTAAATTAAGGAAGATTTATAGTTATACACTGTGTTTTATGCCCAAAGATTTTCACACAAGTTTTTTTTTTTTTCTGTATTTCAGAGTCACACATAATGGTAAGATGACCGTCGACAGTGGCGGTGGAGGCATGGGTGGTGGCTGTGACACCGCCGTGGAAACAGAGGGCCATGAGAAGGAAATGCATGCACACCTCATACACTACCATCCTTCCTTCAGCTCTCAAGGTACATTAGGCATTCACCAAACAAGTCTACTTGTGGTAGAAATGTTTATCTGCTAGTTGAACTGATTGTTGGAGGATTAAAAAATACTCAAATATCATTGTTTGTAGACTGTTGCATGCTACAGGTAGTATTCTGGTGAGCCTATAAATACTTTCAGTTATGTGTGATGGTGCATTACTATTTTTATTTTTTTAAATGAAGATGTAGTTTTACCAAAATGTATGTGGTGCTATGAACAGTTGTTTGTTTCCATAGTAAATAAGATTTAATAAAAGTTAGAGCCAGTGGTCCTTGTTTAATGAAGGTTGAGATCCTAGCTTGCCAAACTCATGACAGTTTACCAGTGTTGTGGGCACAATGTAATCAGAGTTAGGATACATTAGGTATTTAACAATGAAACTGCTGGCAATGCAGCTCTTCACCTAATCACCCCAGGGTCATTTAAGGTGCAAGTTACCTAGGCCTCAATGTTCAGTGAAGATTACACCATGAAATTTCTTGTGACATTTCATATAATTTTCATAGAGCTGGGCTTGTATTTTCTCTCTAATGCTTGAAGGGAATTTTCATTACAGGCATTTCCTTGATCACTATCACTAGATGGTGTGCAGTTCCTACTTCTGTTTACCCTAAGTATTATTGTGACCCACCTGACTGTGGCCTGTTTCATGTGTACAGTACTGAGCCATTTGTAAATTTGTTCCCAGATGTTATGAATGTTGTATATTCTTGATTTATTGAATGTTAAGTAAAGTGCAGGAAAGTTAAGTAAAGGAGCTGCTCATTAAGCACTCAGCTTGTATAGGATACATACTGTACAGTACAGTATCAGCCTATCATTAGATATAAGTGAACCTGGATCAATCTGTCTTTTTTCCAATATAGTTTGTGGATGACAGTCCATGGGGATGGCTGCAGCAGACCAGCATTACTACTGCTCTAGGTTTTAGAATATAGAGCAAGAGGGATATTTGTTCTTACTTAAATCATGTTGTAGGGTTTTTTACACTCTTGAGTCCAGGTAAGTATGCTTGGGTTAGGACCCACTCAAGGTGGATTTTTTGGACGCAGCAAACATGAGAACAGGATCTACAGAAACAGGTGAATACTGTATTTTCAAGAAACTGTGCCAGAGTTTGGGTGGATTCTCTGTTTGGATTCTGACTGGACTAGTTGAAGACTGTATTGGCAGCAGTTGCATTATTTATTTTGGTTTATGTTTCCTGGTGTTTCATGCCACACAGTACTGGTGGGCCTTGTCATGGGATGTTCATTGTGCTGGAATGTCAGGAGTCACTTATCTCGGTCCTCTGGGCATAAAATGGGATTTCATGTTTCAATCTTTCTCTTTCATCTTCCATGAAATAACTGAAATGATTGCTACAGGATTTGGTATAAGAAGTCATATTGATATTATTTCAGTGTATATTATTATTTTAATTATTATTTATATATTATAATTTTCATTATTATTATTATTTTATAGAAACTGAATTAAAGTACAGTATAAGCATAATGGACCATAAAGATGGCTCATGCAGCACATGAAAAGGCCAGAAAGTGAAATGTAGATGGTAAGAAATATTTAATGAATTGTGTAATGCAACACCTGCTTCACTGGAGAGTACAGCCATTAAGCTGAACTCAGTATCTTGTGAGTCACTGATTTTTGGGGTACCTTACATGTCAGTAGCTCAATAATCTCAGGAAGACAAGAATTTTAGAAGGTATACCGGTATGGTTTTTAATGTACCATCATATGCTAGGCTTGAGAGTTACTGGTACCTGTATATACCAGGACCACCGAACACATCAGACACATGTTTCCTGTGGCAGGTAATGTGGGTACAGTGTGTGTGTGTGGCTGTGGCATTTTTTCAAAACCCATTTTTTTTAAAGTAATTTATTATATAAGAATAACCCTTTAAGTAATGCCAATAGCTACATCATTTTGCCAGTTGTGCACTTTGAGGAACAGGACAAGAGTAATGAAATACAGTACAGGTATTCCAGAGAACACATTACAGTGCTGTACCATGATGACAATAAATATAATCATCCCCAGTGTGATTAATGCAATTTACATTATGATTAATACAAATATTTTTTATAATTTTTCCGTGTTTGTTTCACACATTTAGTACAGTACTGTATAGACGTCTGCTACGTTTGATCCCAGATATACTGTATACGGACTTGATTACATTTTCCCCTCTGTGTATGCATAGATTTTTTTTTTAAGAATAACTAAGTGTACAGTACAGTAAATCTCCACTATATTGCAGTCATTGGTATGTGTCATGGCTCTCACCTTCCTGTCATACTAATGAGGGAATGTGTTTACATGTTGTGGTGAAGTGCTTGAGTTATTGCAGGCTGGCAAAGACACTTCAGCTACTTGCTGTTAGTACAGTACATTAGCTATTTGATAATAATGATAATGAAATACCATCAAACATATTAATGGCAAAGGCAAGATGATTGTAACAGTCACAAGCCATGAAGAGGTCTGGAAACAGGTAACCAATGACCTGAGTCCAGATTCTCAATGTTCATTGTTATATATATTGAATTGAAACAGTTTATTCAGCCAGAAAAACACAGATACAGAGTGGATAATAATAATATTAACATGGCTGAGCCAGTTGAGAACCTGAGCTCTCCTGTAGGCACCTGATATATATCTCAAGGAAGTATTATGTAACAGTTAGCATCATCTGGAATAGTACAATAGCATGGTGGTAATAAGAACATCTCATAATGTTACCACGGTTATCACTTCAATATATATTTTTATTTTTTTTATTTTTTTATTTATATTATAAGTATACAGTATACATAAATTAGAGTGTAATTGTAAAACATAAATATAATGGGGAAGTAGTACAACATGGGTTGTACAGTATTAAGGTTGAACAAGAGGACAGAACTGTCAGGATTGTCTAGTTGGCAAATATATTTATTGCAATGGTAATTTCTTATCCATTTACATGATAATTTCCGATAAAACAGTTTTGATGGTACAATTAAAGCAGGTATATAAGGTCGGTATTACAAGAAATATTAATACTTAGACGATAGATATTTTTTAAGAGATGATTTAAAGGAAGGGAGCGTAGTCTTTGCTCAGATGGGTGGGTGTAAGTTGTTCCACACCTTCACACCGTGATATTTTATGGAGGTCTGGGACTGAGAGGAGTGCATGGGGGGTGGTCTTAGTAGCTCTGGGTGCCTTAAGTTGTATCTCTGATTATTCTGGAACTGGAAATAATTGTTGTCAAGCAAGTGATTGATAGATTTGTTGACAAAGAGGGCACAGCAGTAGGTGTTAATATCTTTTAATTTTAAAATTTTCAATTTAGCAAATTGTTCGTTTGTGTGATCTGTTTTTTTCAAGTACTGTAGGTCATTGTCCGTACAACTCTCTTTTGTGCAGTAATCAGGGATTGTGTTTTTGAAGAGCCAGAGGCCCCCCATAGTGTGTGACAGTGTATCAGGTGTTGGTAAACAAGATCATGATAGATTTCTTTCATTGCTGTGAGAGTGAGTGACTGTCGAGTGTGATACATGATACCGCACTGTTTATTGACTTTACTGTGAATGACTTGTATGTGGTTTCTCCAGTTAATTTTCTCTTCAACAATAACTCCGAGGAATTTAGTATTTTGTTGGCGTTTGAGGACTGTATTACCAAGGTACAGGGGGTCCAAGTCTGGGGTTAAGTTTTTCCTTCTGTGAAAGATCGTGTATACCTAGTGGGTTTTCTCAAGGTTTAAGGTCAGTGTATTACGTATTACCCAGGTCCTGACTTTAGTCAATTCAGTGTTCATAGTTCTGATACAGTACAGTATATATATATAGTACGGGTATTAAGTACATTATGTGTGTGTGTGTTATACTCCTTATGCATTTCCACAGTTTTGAAGATAGTAGGGAGACACAGGTGGTCATATGCTATCTTCTATCCCTCCAGGAGGGGTGGGTTAGCCCCATGACCCCTCCCCCCACCTATAGATTAACAGTATTGAAGGCAGCTGGAATTTGGTCGGGAGGTGCAGGTGGCCGTGGGATGGTTATGCACCATATCCTCCCCCTTCACCTGTGTGAAGCTGTGTAGTTCACCTAGTGATGAATAATTCATATAGCAGAAGATATAGGAATGTATCTATGCTGAAAAAAGTACTTAAAATAATAAAAGAATAGCACCTGAGAGTCTACTGCTACTTTAACTGGATATGTTCACTTCACCACTTTACGATAATAACATTAACAATATTATTCAGAATTCTTCGAAGTGTTCTCCATCATTCTTGAAGCTTTGAAGAAGTAGTGGAACCACACCACCTCCCACACCACCACTCACAACACCACCTCCCACACCACCACTCACAACACCACTCACAACACCTCCCACACCACCACTCACACCACCACTCACAACACCACCTCCCACACCACCACTCACAACACCACCTCCCACACCACCCTCACAACACCACCTCCCACACCACCACTGACAACACCACCTCCCACACCACCACTCACAACACCACCTCCCACACCACCACTCACAACACCTCCTCCCACACAACCCTTCACCACCATTTCCATTCCTCATGTGGGTTATGCAGGCAGCACTATATGACCTCACCCATCACTACCACACCTTCCCATGAAGTCTCAGCCACAAACAGTGACCCAAATTACCCTGCAGCCATGTTTTTTTTTTTCCTGGGATAAAAGTCCATAAGATATGTGGTTTGGTATATTATGGCACTTATGCAGACACAGTACTGCAATATAGTGGATGATTACTGTATTATTAACTCCTAGTGTTTGGAGGCCTGTCTGTGCTGAATAAAATTGTTTGGTTTAGTTATATAAAATATTAAAAGTGGCATCTCGTAGTGAGGGGTTAATGTACAGTAGCAAGAAATGTGTTCTCTTTATTAGGTAGTTATGAAGTTAAGTACAGTACAGTAGAGGACATGAGTAGGCAGTGAGTATATTTTTGAACACTGTACTGGCTAGTGTTTATGGATGAGAGAATGTGGTGTACCCACAGCGAGCCCAACATTGTGCTGTCTGACTGGCCTGAACTTCACCAACTCCTCGTCTCAGCCCTTGTCATACCTCATTCAGTACCAGACGCCCAACAGACGCTCATCCAGAGGTACCCCGTACTCCTACGCTTGTCCGACACCTGCGTGCGGGTTCTGCTGCCATTGCATTGATTCGGCATTGATCTGATCCAATTTTTTGTGATTTATCAGTATTAGATGCAAGTCCACAGTTAAAGATATTTTTTTTTATCTCATTTTGTATTTGCTTATTCCAGCTTTTCAATGGTGTGTGCTGGTACCTCACTGTGCTGTTCCCAGCACCAGGTTGAGGCCTGAATTGCCACTGAAGTAGCTAGAGCACCAGTTTTGACTAGACCCCCACACTGCCCTGGCCTCTCACACCTCACTTCTTCCTCTCCCATGTTTTATTTTTGGTCTGTGCCTTTACTAGATGACTCGTGTATTACAGTATAGCCATGAGTCCTGTGTTCTAAACCCAGGATTAACCCTAGACATAATGGATTGAGATTAATTCATGAATTACCTATGTTCACCTGTGTAACCAGGTCCTAAATGGGTTCTTAGGATCTTAAGAAGCAACAATTTACCATTTAAAGAAGGAAGCAAAGAATCATGAATACCACATTAGCAGACTTACAATTCAGCTTTAGTCCAGTTCATCTATAGTGGTGTTGTATTCCTCTTTTAAACTTTCTCCATTGGTTCTTGGGGATCAGAGTTAAGCTCCAGGAATTACTTGTGGATGAGACTATTGAGAGTTTTTTTTTTTTTTTTAAATCTGGACACAAGAATTACTGAACCTTTAGATTATTACCAATTTATCAGTAGGGTGAGTGAGATCATTACTAAACATTATGTTCAAGAAGTACCGTAATGAATTTGGTGCTACATAGGAAGTGTTCTTTTCAGAGTTGACTGAATGTGTATTTCAGAAATCAGGTTACAGTCTCTTTGCTGTATACTGTATTGATACTCTTCCATATCTCCAAATAATAGGAGGCCATATGTGTTGTGGTCATTAACTGCATAAACACAAGAGAATTGCTGGTGATGGATGAATGATCTCAGGTTGACCTCGATAGATTTGAAGAGTGCTTTAGCTTGTTCCTTTTAACTTGAGGTTCAGGAAGTTCTACTCCCTCAGTTGGGGAAGAACAAGGTTTTAACAGTGTACAGTTCTTTACTTCAGAAGGAAGGTGTCATACTAGAAGGCACAGGAAGAAAGTATTTTTCTGTATTGTTTATCAGGATGACTGGCCGAGTCCCTGGATGGTATCACAGAGAAGTTAGTTGAGACACTGATAAAATTGGTAACATTGTTTCCAAGATGTAATTCCCAACTGAATAAAGAACATATAGTTTATTTCTTCTAATGGTGTACTTGCTATGTTAGCACTTGGAGCACAAGCAGCCATCACCTCTCAGTTTCTAGCTGACCTTGGGATTCATAAGTAGTTTAGTGAAGGGTGTTGGCTATAAATGATGGATTGTGTCTTGAAATCCCATCTTATGGCAGAGCCTCGAGCTAGACCAATCAGATACCCTTCTCCCTCTTATAAGGTTGCATGGAAGTAACTGTAACTGAAGAGCTTGACACCCACTTTGTCTTAGCTAGTTGGAGGTTGAATTGTGTGTCTGCTGACTTGGTGTTCACAACTCAGTGTTTCCTATTTTAAATGGTTAATTGCTGTTTCTAAAGATCTATTTTAAATTTTATTGTGAAGAAGAAATGTATTCAGGATGATTCTCACTTGCATACAGTAAATTGCAGGGTGTATTACTGGGGCGATTCTAAGCCATAATGTTGATTTGATAAAATGTTGGAATCTACAGCACTTGAAAGAGGTTAAGGTGATGGTAGTGAGGTGGATTGAAACAGCTGTAGATTTTTGTGTACTGTACCTGTAGTTTTAAGTATATAATTTACACAATTTGATACAGAGAGAGAGAGAGAGAGAGAGTATTATATACATAAATCTACAGCTGTTTCACTCCACCTCACTACCATCACCTTAACCTCTTTCAAGTGCTGTAGATTCCAACATTTTATCAAATCAACATTATGGCTTAGAATCACCCTAGTAATACACCCTGCAATTTACTGTATGCAAGTGAGAATCACCCTGTACAGTACTGTATAATTCATGATGCCTGGATGTCTCAGGTTTACAGCCCAGGATTTGTGGCTATATTTCTTGAATCACCCAGTTTGGACTTTGCCATAAAATGGGATTTCAGGATTAATTCTTTCTTTCTTTTTTTGACACTTTGAGCAGGTATTAATAGCTGCACATTGCATTTTCATGTACAGTGTTGTATTTGTTTCCAGGCACAGTTTCTGTATTACAATCACTTGTGAAAGTTAGTGAAGTAAAGTGAATGGATACACCTCAGGAAGGAATTAGACGTGGACATTCAACAATCTACTTTTCTCTTCTTTTTCCCTCTTCCATCTTCTCCTCACTTCATCATTATCTCCCTCATCTTCACCAGCATCCATCTCTTTTTCCTTTACTCCCATCTTCTATTTCTTCTTCCTCATTCACTTTATTTCCCTTATTTTACTGTTATTATTTTTCCTCTCCAATTTATCCTGTTCTCATAAGCTTTTGTGTGGATAAGTGCATTGGTAATATGGAAGGGGAGTTCAATAGGTCTTTATAACCGAGATATGAACACATACAGTTCTATGCATAAAGAGAAGCCCTCATTACCCCTCAGTCATCAGGACCAGTAGGGTATTGTCATGTCCTGTGCTGTTTATGTGTCCATCCATTGACTAATTTAATGTTGCAAGATCTCAGGAATTCGAAGGTCTGGTGGCTGAGTGGCTCTAGTGCAGTACTTCCTCTGGCCTTATCCAACTTTAACCCAGTGTCAGATGACTTTGTGGAAGTTGACGTTAACTTTCACCATCAGATTTATTAGAGAAGTTGACATTTATCATTTTGACCATCTGGATGTTGACCAAGAGGTTATGGAAGCATTTATTTGGAGGAAATATTTAGTTTGCTGGGACTTCAGTTTTTGGCTGGATGAACCTTTGTTGATGCTCTCCTATTCTGAATTTCTGGAGCTGAAAAATCTTAACAAATTCTTTAATCAATTGTTTCATTTGTTTTTTCCTTCTTATGTCTCTGATCAGGTTTTGTCTCACGGTGATCATGATTAAGTTAAGGATGTAAATTTTGTGCTCATGGATGTTATCGTTACTTTCAAGTTAAACTTTCTAAGACCTCCTTCATACACCAAGACAATCACTTTATTAAACTATGTGCCAAAACCATTCATTAGATCAAGTGCCTTTTAGATACAATTGATGCCTCTACTCTTATCTGTTGAGCATCTGTGGGAGACTTAGGATGACTTCTATCATTCTATCTCAGATTGTTGTTGTCCTGAAATAATAAAAACAAATCATAATACCTGTATGTAATGACTCTTGTGGAATGATTCTACCATTGTCTCCTTGAGCAAACGACATAGAAAACCTCAGTGAAAATGGTGTGGGCTTTTCTCAAACAGAATATGTGTCTGTGCTGTAATTTTTTCCAATTTTATCCTTTCAAAGTAGAGTACTACAAGCATCAAGTACAGTAGTTGCATGTGGAGGCAATAGGGATTTTTTGTTGTTGCTTTTTTTAACAATTTGATGGGCTGAAGTGCTGTCCCTACTTGCCTTACTCAGCTTCAGATGTTAACTTTGCTTGTAATTTGTCTTTCTTCTTTTGTTTTAAATATTTTGTGAATTAGATACAGCATTAGCTTGATAGTGCCTCCTCAAAATGTACAGTTTTCAATGGAATTCAAGCAACCCTTTGCCATATCCTCTGCTCATTCGTTTATCCATCCTGTTGGAGTGATTAAAGTTCTTGGGTACATCAGAGAACTTAGGAAGACTTATTGTCACTCAGGCTGTAAATGTGTCCAAAAATTCCCTTACCTCTAAATCAGCTGTTCCTTTTGTGTTGTCTGAGAAACGGGCCATCATGCAACCCCCAAATCCAGAAGTTGGGTTTTGATAGAGGAAATAAGGCAACCTATTATCCAGTTTCTGATCTATGCTTGACCAATTGCCTCTCCTTGGTTCATTAAACAGCTTTATGATGATTTGATGACCTATGTGTGTTTCAGCAAGTCCCCCCCTATTGGTTTTGGTTGATATATCAGGTACTCTTGATGCTGTCGGTCACCAGAGGTTCCTTGGTGATGTAAAGCAGGTTTTTTTTGTGCAGTATCAGATTAAAATGGTGAATTAACATGATCTGATTGTATTTGAATCAGAAATGGGAGGGTTTTGGGTTATATAATGGTCAACTTTAATACTCATATATGCAGACAGTTCAGACATTGTTATAGTGCTTGTGCTGAATCCAGGTACAATACAGTATACTGGTTATCATTTACTTGGATAGGATTGATTATATTGGATATTTTGTGTCAAGATATTGGTGTTAAATGATTATTATTGACTATGATGCTGGACGGGTATTATGGGATGGGAGTGATCATTAAAACATCAGGTATTTCCACCATTATGGGAACTCTGCCATTTTTTGATCGGTATAAACAGAGGAGACGTTTTCTTGATATAGGGGTAAGATGTTAAGGATTGGGCTGTGTTCATCTGCCCTAGTGTTATCATATACTGTCTATAATGAAGGCTTATCCTCTGTCCATTCATCTGTCTGCCTCTTATGATGAGTGTGGAAGTAGCAACAACTCATGTACTTTCACTAAAGGTCATTTGTATGTGAACAGGAGGAGGTGTTTAGGTGTGTAAGTTGTATTTTGGTTTGACCTTGACGTCTGCATGCCACCTCACAGTCCATATAGGGGGTGCACGGCATGGTGTGAGTGTGGCGTCACTCTTTTATCACAAAACACCTCTTTGTTTGTTAATGCCACTCTCATGCCTGTCATATAGTCACCATCTTGTGGATCACGTTTGTGTGTTACTTTATATCCACCACAACCACGTATGATAAGGAATATAACTGCCAGCAATATCACTGTTGGCATCACATTAATTTTTTGTACAGTGTATTTGCAGCAGCATCTGATCTAGAGAGTAATATTCAAGTATAGTTGTTTTTCAAAGTTTTGTTAATGCAGTTTGGGTTTTCCTGCTGCTATTTTATGTAATGTTTTTCATTAATGAACAATAAATTAATACTGTATTACATGATAGGATTTTGGTTAACAGAACTTTTTTATAAGCTTTTGAAGATTTCAATATTTCTTACAGTTTTCTTGACATTTCAGAGAGCAATCATGCGAGTGCCTCCTTAATGGGGTGGTTGAACCAGTCACAAGACCCGGGCACAGGACCTGAAGACATAACTGTCGATGACCCAGAGAACCTCACAACACTGTGGCCTGATGACCCAGATTCCGGCCACCCTTTTACCAGAGCAGCATTACAGGGGGACGTGAGCACGGTCAAAGATTTTGTCTCTCGACAGACTTTCGACCCAAGTTCCAAAAAAGCTCAGCATGCTCTGTTGGTTGCCTGTCGCACTGGTAAGAAACTTCCAGATTTGTGTTTGTTTGTGCTTGTATTGGTAAAATTGTTAAAGTAGTAGTTGGGAAATGATGATTTTAGAATGAACTGATGAACTCTGAAGTACTGTAGATAATGTTAAAAAGAGAAAAGATGATTCCCATTGAAAGAACATTAACCATCTAGAGGAGGTACAGTACTAGTTTATATAAGTCAAAAGTCATACATGGCGGACCTCTTCCTTCCCATTCTAGTTGGAGATTAAGTAAGATTTGGTGAGGTCATTTTGTCAGCCCAGTCTATTGTCATATAATTCAAGCTAGATTCATTTGTCGTAACTACAGTGCATGACCACGCCAGATGTTTGTTACAGGAAATGTGGAGCTAACTCAGGTGCTGCTGAATGCTGGTGTTGATGTCCACTGCAAGGATGCCAAGTCAGGTTGGCAACCTATTCATATTGCCACATGTAAGTACTGTGTCTGTGAACCTTCCTGATGAAGTCATTATACATCACCAGTTGAAGCATAAATGCAAAAAAAGTCTTCATTAACTAACCTGTTCCTCTGTGAAGTATCATAATTACCAGTACCAAAAAAAAAATGATTTTGATGGTAATATTTCTTTTAGGCAGATAAATTATAATGAGTTTATATAAGTACATTTTTTTTATAGTATTTTGGTACAGTACCGTGCATATTTTTTTAATATGTGATTATTGGTAAGAAGTCAGTGTTCCAGATCTGTATAAGAGAGTGACTGGGTTTGTTCTGTACACACCTTTATAGATAACTACAGTACCAGGCAACCCAGCTGGCTTTAGTTGTGTACTGTTGTCACTGTTATTTAACCAATGCTGAATGGTTTGTGTGTGGTTAGTGTTACTGTTGATTTTGATCAGTTGAACCATTGTCTTGTTTTACAGAGATGAAGACAGAAAATTTAATGCTGAAAGGCTGTTATTATATCACCATCTGTTTTTGTATGTGATTTAGAGGTGTATTATATGTAGAAGTATATATAGTACAGTATTTTATGGCATATAAAATGCAATTTTTCCCCAAAAAATGGCAAAAAAGAAAAAACTGGCATCCAATATGTTAAGTTATGGGAATCCCCCCAGATGCTGTCTCCAGTTGACTAAGTTTGTGTAGACCAACTCCAGAATAAAAATGATATTGTTTACTTAAACATGTTTACAGTATTATTGTTACATTACAATGGTCCCTTGGTTAACGAACACAATTCGTTCCACAGAGTCGTTCGTTAACTGAAAATTTCGTTAACCAAATCCATTGTTTCAATGGGATATTGGGTAATTGGTTCCAGCTCACCGAAAAGTACATACAGAGTAAAAAAAAATGCAGTAAAGTACACTTACTTCGAGGTGTGTATGTAGAAGGTTCCTGGTTGATGATGATGATGTGAATTAGAAGTGGGGGTGGAGGAGAAGGGTGAAGAGAAGGAAGTGGGGATAGAGGAGAACTCACCTTTCAGGGGACCCATGCTTGATGCAGTAATTTCACCATTAAAATTTTAAGTTCACTAGGTGTAATTAAAGATTATTTTATTTAAATCAACACTGCACTGCGCTATATATTATCAATATGTTAACTAAATTTCAGAATTACCAATAATTTTAATGTAAAACTGCAAAAATATTCAAGACACCAACAAAATCAATATTCACTCCCCTGTCAACAAAGCCAAACTGATGCCTGGTGGCTGAGTCAAGCAGCTGATGGGTGCACAAAAAACTAGTTCCCTGTACTGCATATATGTATTGTCAATATGTTAACAAAATTTTAAAATGACTAATAATATTTACTCCACTGGAAATGAATGTAAACATAGAACAGATTACTGAACAGATTACTGAATTGGCAGACTGGCCCATCAGCTGATCAGCTGATGCTCACAACAAAACGTGTTTGTCGTAAGGATTTCGTTAATCAAAGTTTTGTTCGTTAACCGAATTGAAGATCCTTATGGGAGGTAATTTGTTAACCGAAATTTCGTTAATTGAACCTTTTGTTAACCGAGGGACCACTGTATTATTATTTATAATTAATTAAAAAGGGAATTAATGTAAATGTTAAAGCTGAATAGCACAAGATAATTATCCTCCGTACGGCACCCAACTCTTCAGAGCTAATCAGTAACCATTTCTCATCTCTTACAAGTGTAACAATGTCCTCCCTGCCACATTTATCTTATTACAGTATTTTTATTATGAAACATCCTTTACCTTTAGAAAGAAACTTTAAGTTATGATGATAACAGTAAATAACGCCGACAACCGTCACCATTTGCTTGTAGTCTCACTAGTATGTACAGTAATGCCATCTATCACTGTGCAACGAAGAGACGTATTCAGTTGCCATTTCATATATTTTACAGTGCTTACCGTAGTAAGGACATCTTAATACAGTGAGTAACGATCAAAACAACAACAACTTGATAATAACACATCAACAAGGACGGTGTTAACATGCTCAGTTTATGGTATTTTATCCTCATTTTAAGAACACTGGCCAGAGGAGCGAATTATAATGTGTCATGTTCCATATTATTAAGAATAAACATTAAATGCTTAAAAAACACTAAATTGGTTTTCCAAAATATTACCAGCTGACATGGGGGGCACATATATGCTGTAAACTATGGTACTTTTACAAAATACTGTACATACATGTCTTGTGGTGAGAATCTGATGTGTCTGATAATCACAGTTTGGTTCCTTAGCATTTAATGAGTTATATGATTTTTTTACTTGTGTGGTTAAACTTTTTTAACACCCTTCTCTTCACAACTAATATCTGTGGCCGTATTTATTAATCTTCTATAATCATTAACCTTTCAACTGATCCTCTGTACTTCTACCCTTCCATTTCAGTTACATTAGATTCATCAGATTTTTTAACAGTGCATAGTTTTCTTACCTATTTAAATACCTTTGACTTGAAAACATAATTGATATATTATTCACAGATCGTGATCATGTTGCTGTGGTGGAAGCCTTGGCCATGCATGGGGAGTGGCGTAGAGGCGTTGCTCTGGTCAGGTTCCGTGGTATCACCTGTAACCTACTACACCTAGCTGCTAATTTTGGTTGTCTGGCAGTCTTGCGTTTTCTTCTCTCTCACACTGTCCGCCTCGGGTACGTTGGTTACCCGTCAGTGATGTAGTCGAGACCTATAGAAGTTGAGACTATTTCAAATATCAACATTAATGGATCACCTGAAAATTAGTCCCCTCAGGTTTCTTTGTGGTGGTTAAACTTCAGGTGAGATATGCTGTGGGTCAGTCTTCAGGTGACTACTGACGTCCACCATCAACTGAAGATCCCCCTCCCCCTCCCCATAAGCACCACACCTTGTTGACTAGTGATGGAAAGTTCACCTTGTTTTGCTATTGGAACTGTATTAGAGTCATATCTATTACATTTGTCACCTTGCCTCAAATGGGAACTAGACAAAAAGACTCCCAAGACCTACATCACCACGAGCCACTTAATTCCCTGTAGTAAAAATTGTATGAGATTAACAATTCATACCCAAAAATAGACCAGAGTTATTCTACCATATGTTACCTTTATGGACGAGAAGGCATGTGTTAGTCCTCTATTTTAACCACTTGTAGTGTTATGTGTGTTTGCCTGTTTTATTCTCTAATATTGTTGGCAGTAAGTTATTTGGTTGTTTTTCTTCCAGTGTGACTCACATTACTGTATTAGTCTCGGGTTTTCATCTTTCGTTGTGTTTTTACTGACCAACACCTTTACCACTTTGTTTTTCTTTGTATGTCCTTCAATCTGAATTAAGTCCGTAGCTCAGGTATTTAAAGTATTAACTCTGTTTTTGTTTTCCTTTATTCAACCAGATTTTTAACACCATCTTCCTCCACAAAAAAAAAAAAAAAATTCCATTCTAACATTTGCATGGTTATTGCCTTTCCTTTTTTTATTTATTTATTTTTTTTTAAACTCATATTTACTGTTTTCTTTAGTGATTATTTTGCCTTACCCAGCACGATGATCATATTGGTTCAGCATACACATGTGAGTAGTAAGCTGTGTGGGTTAGTCAGTAATTTTTGTCTTCAATCAGTTACCAGGGACAGTCATTCATAGAGTTAACTATTGCAACTAATAAGTCAAGACAGTAAGAAATGGGAGAAGTTGTGTCACATATGCATACAAGATGTAATTTTGATGGTTAAATCTAGTACAAGATGTCCTGATGGATGTTACAGTGATGAGATCATTCACGTTTTTAGCTCTTATCGATCACCAGAAGTTTAGCCCCCCCCCCTCTCCATCCACATAGTAATTTCAGGGTGGTAAAACTTCAGGCTGGTTAGGTTGAGGGGTGAAACGTAAGGTAATCCGTAAAGGCTGTAAAATAAGAAAGGTCTCATTTGCGGTCTTTACTACAGGTGTGCATCCAAGTAACAGATTCTCCTGAAACATTATACAATATCTCAGACACTCAGACAGTATTTTTCTTCCATTTATGGTAATTATGACATTATACCATTGTTTAGAGTCCTGTAACTGATGGATGTTGTTTTAGTGTCTTGTGATGGGTAATGTTCTTGTTTATGTCTATTTTGTAGGGAACGAGGTAATGCTAATAGATAAATACATAGATAAATTGGTTATAGAGTTGTTGATATTATGTAGAAACCAGAATAATTTGATAGGACTGAGCAGTGTTGACTTTTCCTTTTACAGTATGATGCAAATTAGTACAGATAGTTGGGGGTTGGTGGCTCTGGTGTGTATAGAGATAACTTTGGACGACCATTTTGCTGTTACTGAAGTTCTGGGATGTCAGAGTTTGGGATCAATTTTTTGTTGGTAACCCAGGATGGGGGTATAATTGATTGTAATTTATATGGTGGCCATTCATACCTAGTCACCACTGGGTCTGTGTAAACTCAAAGAGATGATATCATTTCAAATTAATTTTTACCTTACAACTGTTAGTGTTTGAAAGAAGTGTAAATTGTTTTTTTCTATCCATTTTTTCTATCCATTTTTTCTTCTTCATGTTACAGTCTTCATATAGAGGTCAGGGATGCAGCACACTGGACTGCCCTTCATCATGCAGCTTTTGAGGGTCGCCTGCAAGCTGTTACCCTTCTTCTGCAGGCTGGGGCTGATGTCAACATTGGAGATCCTCATGTATGAACCTTTGTGATTTGTTTGAAATACAGTAGTAACCCGATTTACTCGGTCAATTGAACCCATGGGGTACCGCGGAAAGTGAAAACCGCGTAAAGTGAACAACAGAACATATGGGATTAATTCCAATAGAGACTGGCCCGACCCCCAAACTCCACTTTTTCCGACACAATACCTATGTTGTAGTAAAAATAACATCTTAATTTTATGATGGTATGCATACACAATATTTAAGAGAAATACAGTCGCCAGGTTAATGTCCATTCAAATAATGGACTCAACTCCCGCCCCCCCCCCTCTCTCTCTTCCCAACCTCGCTGGCTCCTCCCTCTCTGAGAAATGTTTGGGTGAAAACACTAGATTTTAAGGTATAGTACGTAATAAATAATACCTCAGACTAAAGTTAGGATAATATAATTGACATTTCTGGATTCCTTGCAGGTCAGGGAATATTTTGAATGTAAACTTCATATATTTTGCACAAAAGAGAAAATATTTGCTTTGTGTAAACCAAATTATTACATAAGATCTAAAATTTGTATGTTTAATGCAAAATCCATGATGTTTATATTCAAAATGATCATCATATTGTAAGAATTCCAGCAATGTAAATTATATTCTGGCCGGTAATTTGTATGAATTTTATGAGCTAAATAAAAAAATTATACTTCACCCGCGTATATGAGTAGATGCACCGCGTAAAATGAAATTCCGGTTCTGGCGAGGTACCGCGTAAATGTGGAATCGCGTAAAGCGAAACCGCGTATATCGGGGTATTACTGTATATATGATTGTTATGGTCTGTTGGTTACTTGACAAATGTCCCTAAAGATTCCTCCTACCAGAGTACCTAAAGGCAGAACTTGGCTTCCTCAGGAGGTTATCCACATTATGAGTGTCAGTTGTAAGTTGGGATTAATGAGAGAAGGGAGGAGTAGTACTGGTATAATGAAGGAAATTATAAAGAAATTTATCAGATGAAAGATAAAGAGAAAGGTTGTCAAAAGGCTGTAGAATGAGTGTAAAGTTGTGCTGAAAAAAAATTAATAAGAAAATCAAGAGAACAGATGGGAATGGGAGTTTAGTATGAACGAGGAGATATTCTGTTTGAAAAAGATGGGAATAAATACCAGAGCAGCTGGGGAATATGAGAGGATGATGGACTTAACATGTTTGGGACTTGGAGGAGTGAGAAGGTTCTGGGTTAAAGAGAGCAAAAAGAGGACAGACACAGTGTAAACAAACTTAAGAATAGTAAGGCATCATGACTAGATGGAACCACTGTATAAATGGGTTGTGTAAGTAGATGACTTCATCAAAGGAGTGGCAGAAAGAGTGAATACTGTACAGGTATCCCTTAATTACATAAAGGTTCCGTTCCTGAAAACCATTTTGTAAACCGATCTTTTGTAAATCAAGCGATGCCTGTAGTGACCCACGTGTAAAGGGAAAGGTGATGAAAATAATTGTAACCATGAAACAAGAATCAACAATATATTCAGTGTCTCTGTGCAAGTGTATGAGAGTCATTATTGAAGGCATAATGGGACTAAGAGAATGTGTACTGCACTAGGGTAACTGTGATACCCTTTGCTTCAGTATAGGGATGTAATATTTCCATCAACCGCAATCTCTCTTAACCACAACTCTCCGATAACCGGAATTGAAATTTTCTCGGAAAATCGTTCCCAAAGCCGGAATTTTCTGGAAAATTCCGGCTTTGGGAACGATTTTCCGAGGGGCACATTTTCTTAAAAGTTTTGGGATGAGGGATTTCTTCTGGCGTTGGAAGATGAAATAATGCATCATTCTGGAAAATTCTGAGAAAATTTCGGTACCTGGAAAAATTCTGGGGATGGGGGATTTCTTTTCGGGTTTGAGAGATGATGTAATTCACAATTTCTTGAACTTGTATATTGTTTATTGCAGGTATATTAAATTGACCTATATTGATACTGTACTACTCCAACTAGATAGTGTGCAAGTTAGTTAGGGACTCTGTAGGTGACTTGTACAGTAGAACGTTAATTTAAAGCGACACCCACAATTAAGGACAATGTTTTAATTTAAAGCGAATCTTTCCTATTTTGCGCGAGTCAATCTGGCGCAGCATATTTAAAATTTTGCGCCTAATGTTTCTCTACAATTTTTGTCTAGTGCAAACTATAGCATGATTAAAGTATATTCAAATTAATCACTATCTTATAAGAATTCCAGCAATATAAATTATATTCTCCCCGGTCACTTCTATGACATTTTATAAGTAAAAAACACAAACTCAAGCTAAAGGACATAAATAAACAAATAAATACTTCACTAGACCTTCAGCACCAACTGTCAAACATGTCACTGTCACCCTCCCTCCCTCCTTCCCTCCCTCCCTCCCTCCCTCCCAGCCAGGGTTTGGTGGTTATAGGCTTACAGTTTTATCTTATATAATGTCACAGACTAAAGTTAGGAGAATATAATTTGTATTGCAAGACTACGAATAATTTGAATATAAACGTCATATATTTTGCTCAAGAGATAAACATTTTTGCTCTCTCTAATAAAATTCTTAAATTAGAACTAAAATTTGTATGTCTAATGCGAGCTATAGCATGTTTATATTCAAATTAATCACTGTCTTATAAGAATTCAAGCAATGTTAATTATATTCTCTCATGTCAGTTCAGTGACATTTTATAAGAGAAAAACTTAAAGTCACTCTTAGGGACAGATTAATAAATAAGCACTAGACCTTGGCATCAACTGTCAAACATATCACCTCACCTCCCTCCCCCCATCTTCCCAGCCAGTAAACAGACCATTGTGCATCCCTTAATTTTAGCTGTGTTGATTTATGAGTGTTTCTTTTAACATAATACTACAAAAAATTTTTTTTGTTTATTCTAGGAGATGGGCTGAGGTGCATCTGGGTAGACTCTCAGTCTTTTTAGTATTTTGTGTTTCTCTCAAGTACCAAACTAAATTATCCCATTGAAACAACACTTGGAGTTCTACTGTATTAGAGATGTTTGGCTTGGAGTAATAAGGATCTTTTCTTCTTGGGCAGAAAGTTTATTTTAGAGAAACCATTAACATAAGTACAGCTCATTTTGCTGGTACAGTATTGGGTATTTTGACCTTAATAACTTTTGTATTGGTAATTAAATGGTCATGAATAATGTTTTGGTCTTACAGGGGGTAACGGCGCTACACGTGGCAGCGTACAGAGATCACACCAACATTGTCCGCTTCTTACTATCACGTGGAGCGAATCCAAAGATGATTGTTAAATCTCCGACTTCTGGTGAGTCCAAGAAGCTCTGTTGGTCCCCTGTTTGATGGTATACTTTTTTATTCCATTTTGTTAGAGAATATTTAGAAACATTTTATTGTTTTATGCTCAACGGTTTCAGTTATATTTAAAGGGTTATGAATTGAAGAACTTACTACCAAATCCAGCAAGGTATTAGACTCATATGTGTATCAGTAACCACTTGGTTCCATGGAGTAATGTAGATTTTATAGTGATGAGGATTGTCTCAGTAAGCATGGATAGAGAAGATGTACAGCAGGGCTCCCAACCTGTTGCTCTTTGGCACCACTGTGTTCTCTGATAGCCTGATGGTGCTCTTACACAGGCTTGTGAGTTAGATTTTAAGCATTGTCTTTTGTATACTGTGTGTTTAAATATACAGGGATATAGACTACGGTTATCTGAGTACTTGTCTCCCCATCTACTGTTGTGTTAGATGTGTTCTTGTGTGGACTCAGAGAATTGTACTTTAAGTACCCCAGGTGGATCAAAACGTCGACGCCCGAGTCAAATGTCTGCGGAAGCAATGCACATCCTTGGATCGAGCTTAGCATGGCGCACGCCTTCTCTGGACACGCTGTTCCGTAAGCGTCATCGGTGGAGCCCGACCCAGGCACAAGCTAGCTTATCGGACCTCAGTTCTGCAAGAGATGACAGTACAGTGAAGGGGAATAAGTGGAAGGAAAAGCCTCGCTCGAGCGTCAATGTAACCTCGCTGACATCAAGCGAATGGCCTGCCAACAACCTACGTGAGTCAAGCGGCTCCAAATCACTTCCACCAAATTACCCGATGACCCAGACAAATCAACCCTCTGTGTGTTCTACCCATGGAAAGTTTCAGTGTGAGAAACCATTAAGATAGAAAAGTGCATTAACACACTGATGTTATGTGATTTTTTGCCTCTCTTTATTTGGTTTTAATGATTTGTGTTTTAACTTGAAGCTAACAAGAAACTATTTCTCACCAGCACGTTATTCAGTGTCATTCATCACTGTTCACCCTCATGTTTGTCATCATGTTTTGCCATCAGTGTCTCTCTACTGATCTTATATTTCTCAACAAAAAAAGGAGGAGAAACTGGTAGAGGAGAATACAGTGAAGGAAGTGACAAGGAAGGGCTGAAGAAACACCTCACATGTGGTTCCTCAAATCCCTCACTTAATGGCATAATTAATGTGTGCTCTCTAAGTTGGACCATGAGACTCATTTGTGTCAATGTTGTTATCATCATCCTCATGTTTCACTCCTCCCTTTGTACCCTCCAGTGAGAGTTGTGAGGGTGGCCAGTGGAACTTGACCTTCTTTTAAAGCTCTGTCCTCTATGTAGGGATACAATATAATATTTAGTCACTTACAGTACTAAGGCATATGGAGGACCTTTTCAGACCAAAGCACCATATTTCTATCCTCTTAACTTTATGACAAATTGTTCTTGGTTTGATGTAGCTGATAATGTAGATACAGTACTAAAATGTAATATATTTGTTACTTGTGAGAATAACCCAGTTGAATTATTCATAACAAAAATTGACGTATAGTGTCCAGGTTAAAAATTATAACCAAAAGTAATTAAAGTCTTTACAAGAAGCTTCACATGTGCATAACTCTGTGTGCTCTGAGGTAGTTTCCATCTTTCTTCTGTATGGAATAGTAATATTGATTTGTTGTTCTTTTATGGATGTACTGTACTAACCCTACTGTAGTACCTCATATATGGAGTGTAACAAGTGTACTAAGATCACAGGGATAACTCAGGATTGTTTTGGTCAACCTTAAGAATTTTGTATATTAATGATGCTGGATTTTAATTTGTCTTTTCTTGCACCAATATGAGTTTTTAATAAATGATGGAATTAGAAAGGAACTGTAATGTGTGTCCTGTACAACACTGACTTCATGAAATTTTGTCCAGCAATGGGTACAGTATTGTGAAAATTGTATACCATCATTATGTATTATTTGAGCCTGTAATAATTCTTTTTTCTCTCCACAGGGATGTGCCGTAAGTAGTGGTGGTGTAAGGTTACCTCTGTGTAAATGTAACCATAGCTCTAGTTGTGTACACTCTCACTGTAGAGTGTCCTGAAATGGTCAGTGCTTGAAATGTTTTATGCTGCATGATCTAATATATGTTTAATACATATAGTTGCTTGTTGGATCTAGCTGTGCAGGTATGTGATATTTTATTGTTTGTGTGTGGTATTATGGGTGTGTTTCTGTTCTTATGATTGTGTAAGTTCACTGTTTGTTGTTTTATGTTTGGTTTTTGGCCAATAACTTTATTATTTTGGTTTTGTCTATATTTTTTAATCTTATACAAGTTCTTTTCTGTTGTCAGATATTTGTGTGTTTATATTTTTGTTTGTGTTTCTTTATACAGTTTATGTAAACAAGATTGATGCTTCACTTGTGGGACAGGTAAACCAATATACATTATCTCTTGGCAAATGTTTTGGCTTGTTCTTGGACCACTGCCATAGTTTGTTTCAAGATTTAGGCTGCTAGAATATGTAGGGAAAATTTGCATACGGTATACAGTTACCCACAAAAATTCTGTTGACTCTCCTGCTGTTCCATGAACCCCAAGATTCAGACTCATGAATCTAAAGCATTTATGGCCAGAATAATGCATCAGTGTCTACTGCTTTGGGTTCACAAGTCTTTATATTGGGGTTCATGGAACAGTAAGAGAGTCGACAGGTCTCTTGTGGGTGACTGTGCCAGCCTGTCTCAAAGTAAACAACTGCATAGCAAATGTAGATGTTGGCTGTGTTTAAATTTGTATTTTTATTTTGCTTTGTAAATATGCACACACCAGTGAGCACTGTTCAGAGTATCCTATATTGCACATTAATCCACCTGTCACATACTTAAGGTCTATTTTGTATAATAAGCTTCTTTATTCTTCTGAGAATTTTCCTGAAACACGGCAGAGTAGTTGTTGAGAGAGTGTACATATTCTTAGGGATATATTATGAGCAGACGGTTCATGGTTTTTTGGTTGAATATATGAGGCTGTCAACTTTCTCATAATGGGGGGGATGTACACCATTTGATTGAATTTTAACTTATTTTTCTTACACACTCATATACCTGTAGTTAGTCGCTTATCATATTAGCCTCAGTGAGTTGTTGTATTGACATAGAGAAACATGGCATTTTGAGATTGTCTTGTATAATCAGGGTTTTTTCCCAATATTGAGATTTTATTCTTTAGAAATTTAAATGTCTGATGTTCATTTCTCACCTGTGAATTATAATCAGTTTGCTTTTCCATCACAGGTTATTGTAATTTTTTTTTTAGCATTTTGTAAAGCACATTGTCATAGGAAAGGTTGATTAGTCATTCTTTTGATATCTCTCTTTGAGGGAGGTTTCTTGGTCCCTCAGAACTCTTTATTGTGGTATGGTTGAAAACAAATGCTTTGAACAGTCACCTGCACTTATACTTGGTACAGTGATTGGTGCATTTTGTGATATGTGGCAACTCTGTGTTTGTTTACATCATATTAAAACTCTTGGGGTGGCCTTAAGGAACCTCATAATAGCTGCCTAAGGATTCTAGATAAGCAATCCACAGTTGCCACATCTCACAAAATGCCCCAGCCACTGTAGCAAGTGTAAGTGCAGGTGACTGTACATATGATCATCTTTTCTTCAATGTCACTCATCCTTTCTTACTGGTGTACAAGATGTCTTCTGCTGTGGTGTTCCCTCTCACAAAAAAATCCCTAATTGATGTCTTCAGTTGATCCATTTATTCATTGCAGTAATCATTATATATATAGCTATTATTATGTATTCAAGTGTGTACTAATGTATGTATTATCAGTGGCTCATACTGACTTATTGTTTATTTGTGTAATTAAACTGGCCAAACATTCAATACAATTCTCTGCTCTGTGGTTGTGAAGCTGAGGTAAGGTGCTGGTGAAGGGAATTTAGTTCTCAACAACAACAGCCATTAACTATAACTCATCACTGTTGCAATCTTTTCCTGCACTTATGCATATTTTTATTTCATGTACAGTCGAGGACAAAAGTTTGCTGCCCTTAATGATACTGAGTCACTGGACTGCCATCCGGTGCGGGTGTGTTGTTTTATCTCATTCGGGGCCGATGCCGCTTCATTTTGAGAGGGAGCGAAATTTTGACCCCGACTGTACAAGTAAAAGTTTCATGCCATCTTATAAATACTGTACTGTAATTTGCCTGTATGTACACGGGCTTGGGAATTCAGAAAAAGGACTATGGGAAAATAGAAGAGAGTCACATCACAATGGCTGGGATTTTTTTTCCTTTTTTCACTACGAGTCAGTGGGCAGTGATCACTGTGGCTGCCTTGAAATTCCAAGTCTGTATAGCTGCATTCCATAGACGCTATGGCAGTGATAGTAATTGTTTTTTCTTTGTGTAGTATTTACCTTCAATGCTTTAGCTACACATAGCTATAAACATAAAATTTAAAGATGAAAATTCATATTTTTTTCATCTCTTGTATAATTAGCATGATTTTTTTGAAATTAGTTTTCAATAAACAGCTCAGTAAAACAGAATTCATGTTATATATTATGAGGTTTTATAGCTTAATATTATTGTTTGAATAGTGAGTCTAATGCTGAAATATTGTACCTTTCTTTGAAATATATGAAATTGTGGAAATTTTGATATACTACAGGTATGCCCATATACAGAACCTACTTGACAGATTGGTCCTAATATTTAGCTATACAGTATTGTGTATTGTACAGTATAGTAAAGGGAAATACAAACTTGGTGTTGACCATCTAGAGTTATGTTTGGTGGCCACACTGGGGTCCCTAATGGTAATTTTGTTTTTGATATTAATATGTGGTTCCCACAGGCACTGAGAGAGGATTGGAAAGGGTGGAACCTATAATCAAATTCCATGTAGGATCCACACTCCTCCACTGGGCAGCTGGTCAGGGTTATGATGACCTGGTGGCTGACTTACTGGCCCGAGGGCTTGTTGTAAGTCATCGTTTGTGTATTTGATAATTATCTTTACATGTAGAACTTAACATCCTGTGCATAATATATCTTGCTGCCTCTTTAGTTTAGAAATAGAGGATTAGTGTAGACAGGGAAGTTAACAAAGGAAGCTCACAACCAAGTTGATTATATACTGTATATCCCTCAATCTTTCCTTTTGTAAGCTTGGTAATTTATACACAAGTATATTTAAAATTTGTGTTTCTAAAATCCTACAATTCTTAAAATTCATGGTTCAGCGTGTTAATGCCAGCTTGGAGCATAAGTTTTCAACAGAACATCTGGTGCACATTCTAACCCCCTAAAAAAAAAACAAAAAACAAAAACAAACAACCCCCCAAAAAATCAAAATCTGAACTTGCTTAGTCTAAAGGATTACAGATTTTAATTTAATTTTACTGTACTTACACTAAATTCCTTTTGATTGGCAATTCAGATCTTATTAAATTGGATTCTTGGTTAAGGACACATTCCACAATATAATTACCTGGTATTTTAAATGATGTCAATACCAGTTTAACTCACTTCTGCAAGATAATTTATGTGAGTCCCTTATCTGTCTCTCTTACGAAATATTGTATAATTAAACAACCAAACTGTGCTTGGTCATTTAGCAACTCCTGATATTATGCCAAGCCTTGCCAGATCCTGTAGCCAATAACAACACAGCACCAAACTTTGCCAGATCCTGTAGCCAATAACAACACAGCACCAAACTTTGCCAGATCCTGTAGCCAATAACAACAGAGCACCAAACTTTGCCAGATCCTGTAGCCAATAACAACAGAGCACCAAACTTTGCCAGATCCTGTAGCCAATAACAACAGAGCACCAAACTTTGCCCAGTCTTTAAATCAAGCTAAACAGTTCCAGCCTCACTTGGTACCAGGATCAGTTAGAGGTCATGTTTCTTTTATATATTTGTAAGTTTCTGTTAGACTTCATGCATGTCTGACATACTTTGCTCTAGATAGTAATTAACTTCATATCTGAGAGAGTATTGTATTTATTTGCAGGTTGATTCAGGAGACCGTTTGGGTCGCACTCCTTTGGGTTTGGCTGTTTGGGCAGGACACACCAGTATTGTTAACACACTGCTGCAGGAGAAGGTGTCGTTGTCAGAGGACGGTGAGTCAAGCTTTTGTCTGTTTTGTGGAAGCAGCTGTAATGGGGAAATGGAAGCAGCTGTCATGGGGAAATGGGTGATATAATCTGTTTACCACAACTTTACAAATTTGTTTATAATAAATTGGAACTAACGGCACATTTTAATTCCACATTATGGCCTATTATTATTCCACCAAGACTCTAAATTCTTTCTATTACATACTTGATTTAGAGGAGGAAACTTACCACAGCTTACAGTTTACTACAGTTTGATGCAAAAATAACTCATAGCTTTAGTTTCTTTAATGGAGCAAATTACATGTGTGTGTGGGGGGGGGGGTAACAACAGGGAGGAACTGTAGAGGAATGTGATATAAAAACATGAAAGGTATTGGAGGTTATTCTTCATTCAGCTCATTAAAGTTTGGGTGAAAATGATAACTTGAAGAAGATGAGTGAGGGGGTGAAGGACACAGAAGGATAGGATGAAGGAGTCTGTGGGTGTGGAGGACAGCTGCCAGTGAACCATCTGAACAAGGTTGTATTGTGGCTGAGTAAGAGGAAGTGCAAGAATTGAACATTAAGATTCATTGTTATCTACAGTAAATTATCTGTCAACCCAAAATCTACTTAATGAATAATATCACCAGTCTGAATATTAAATTTAGTAATATAATATTTTTATACAGGTTGACAACCCTTTATTCGAAATTCGGAAAACCGAAAAGCTCTGAAAACCGATTTATTTATTTATTTTTTATTTATTTTTAAACGGATTAGCCCACCCGGGCATAGATCACTGACCCACATCAGGGCCTGGGGGGCGAAAATATAATGGTAATAATAATTATAATAATAATAATTATTCATAGTAAAATTTTTTTAAAAAAAAATACACCAAAATAAAATAATATAACAGTAATAATAATAATAATAATAATAATAATAATAATAATAATAATAATAATAATAATAATAATAATAATAATAATAGTAATAATATTATATAATAATAAAATTAATAAAAATAACAATAATACAGGAGTACTGTAATAATAATAATAATAATAATAATAATAATAATAATAATAATAATAATAATAATAATAATAAAGAAATACAAGAATGAAAAAAAGATCAAAAGTTAGAAACACGACTTAGACCTATGAATTATTATTATTATTATTATTATTATTACAACTATTATCAATTTTATTATATTTTTTGTCCCCAGGCCCTGATGTGGGTCAGTGATCTATGCCCGGGTGGGCTAACACACATTAAAAATAATAATAATAATAATAATAATAATAATAATAATAATTAACAATTCTGAAAACCGAAAAATTCCGAAATCCGAAATTCCTCTGGCCCCAAGGATTTCGGATAAGAGATTGTCAACCTGTACTTAATTTTCCACATATTACATGAGAATAAATGATTACGTGGTTCAGTTCTGGTCACCGTACTACAGAATGGATATAGAATCCCTAGAAAGCATTCAGAGGAGAATGAGAAGACTAAACTTGGGCATTAGGAACCTTGAGTACAGAGACAGGTTAAAGCATCCTAATTTGCACTCCCTCGTGAGACATAGAGTGAGGGGCGATATGACCAGGGTGTATAAATGGAAGTCAGGGCTAAACAAAGGTAATAGCCAACCAGGAGTGAACTTGTAGCAATGGTTTTAAATTAGACAAATTTAGATTTAGAAGCGAATATTCCGGCATTGGGAACTATTTTCTGAGGGGTGCATTTTCCAGAAAATTCTGAGAAAATTTTTCTGGTACCCCCAAAATTCCGGAAAATTCTGGGGATAGGGGATATTTTTCTGGGTTTGAGAGATGATGTAATGCTCAATTTCTGGAACTTCTGAAAACAAAATTTCGTTACCCGGAAAATTCCGGGGATGAGGGATTTTATTTCTGACTTTGAGAGTCGTCTTGTTACCTGGAAATCTCTCATTCCCTTGAAGTGCCCTGCACCAATTGTTCCGGCTAACGGAGATATCCCTGTAAATTTAGCTATACTAGTTAGAGGAAGTGATATATTCATTGGCATTTATAGTTTGAGGATGTGCCATACAAACAGAAATAATTAATAATATACTTACCTATTTTTACTATATGATATAAATGTAAATACAGTAAGTTCTGCTATAACGCGTGTTTTGACATCGCAAATTGGCTCTAACGCGATTTATGAATAGAGAAACGATATTTGTATAACGCGAACGCTTGTTTGCTGTAACGCGATTTTTGCTTACTATTTCTCCAATTTTGTGGTATTAACTGTGAATATGGTAAAGAAGAATATCTCCAAGAAGCGTTCTGGTGATCGCATTCCCGGTGATGATCGTAAAAGTAAGGCTATAACCCTTGAAGAGAAGCTCGATGTTATCAACCTCAAAATCGCCCTTCTCCCCTATCAAGTTATATTCATATTTTTTCAAGGTAAAGTGTTACATTTACTGTATGATTTCATTATTAGATATGAATGTAACATTTATTTAGACTGTGCTATCCTTTGTGTTAGGCTAACTACTAAATTTTTTTCGATTTCGAGTAGTAATCTGCACCTAACCCTATTTTCTCCATAAGCCCTCTTATTTCTATTACGCGAATTTCTATAACACGATGTTTTACAAGAACACAACTATCGCGTTATAGCAGAACTGACTGTACAGTACTGTATTAGATCTTTAAACTATAGTATATACCCCACTTAACGCGGTCAATTGAACCCAGAGGGTCCCGCGTTAAGTGAAAACCGCGTTAAGTGAATAACAGAACATATGGGATTAATTCCAATAGAACCCAGCCCGACCCCCAAACTCCACTTTTTGACGACAAATAACTATGTTGTAGTAAAAATAACATCTTAATTTTATGATGGTACATGCACACAATTAATACTTAAGAGAAATAGAGAAATACAGTCGCCAAGTTAATGTCCATTCAAATAATGGACTCAACTCCCTCCCCCTCTTCTCACACTACACTCACTGGCTCTTCCCTCTGAGAAATTTTTGGGGGAAAACCAGGTATAGTAATAAATAATTCCTCAAACTAAAGTTAGGATAATATAATTGACATTGCTGGATTCCTTGTAAGACCAGGAATATTTTGAATATAAATGTCATATATTTTTCACAAAAGATAACATAATTACCTAGAGAACAATTTTTATCTAAAAATTGTATGTTTAATGCAAAATATATGTTGTTTATATTCAAAATGATCACCAAATTATAAGAATTCCAGCAATGTAAATTATATTCTGGCCGGATAATTTGTATGAATTTTATGAGCTAAAACAAATATCTACAGTTAATAAAAAAAAAAAAATATTCTTCAACACTATCTGTCAATCAAAGTACCCCACCTTGCCTCCCCCCCTCTTCCAACCGCGCGGTCAGTCCCAACCCTCCCTCCACCCCCCACCAATCCTCCATTCAAGAGTTTTTAACATTTAGTATTAAATAATACCTCAGATTAAAGTTAGGATAATATAATTGACATTGCTGGATTCCTTGTAAGACCAGGAATATTTTGAATATAAATGTCATATATTTTGGACAAAAGATAACATAATTACCTAGAGAACAATTTTTATCTAAAAATTGTATGTTTAATGCAAAATATATGTTGTTTATATTCAAAATGATCACCAAATTATAAGAATTCCAGCAATGTAAATTATATTCTGACCGGGTAATTTGTATGAATTTTATGAGCTAAAACAAATATCTTCAGTTAAAAAAAAATAATTCTTCACCGGGTAACAGATGGTCGGTCGGTTGGTCCCTCCCTCCCCCCCACCCCCCACCAACCGTCCCAAGGAGATGTGTGGGATAACCACTAAATTTTAATAAATAATACCTCAAACTAAAGTTAGGATAATATAATTGACATTGCTGGATTCCTTGTAAGACCAGGAATATTTTGAATATAAATGTCATATATTTTGGACAAAAGATAACATAATTACCTAGAGAACAATTTTTATCTAAAAATTGTATGTTTAATGCAAAATATATGTTGTTTATATTCAAAATGATCACCAAATTATAAGAATTCCAGCAATGTAAATTATATTCTGGCTGGGTAATTTGTATGAATTTTATGAGCTAAAACAGGCAGTCAGGCAGGGTGGCGGGTGGGGGGTGGTGCGAATCTAAAAATAGCTCTCGAGCCGGACACTCACCGCGTATATGTGGAAAAATGCCGCGTTAAGTGAAAGTTCAGCTTTGGCAAGGCACCGCGTATATGCGAAAACGCGTTAAGTGAAAGCGCGTTAAGCGGGGTAATACTGTGCTGTAATATATTTAATATAATTATATTTATGAAAAAATACAAATAAAAAATAATGGACCATCCAACTTTTTGTAATTTATAAATCTATTAATTCAAATTTCCCTTCATTTCCATTTATGTATTGATGTACTGTATCATTTTTTATACTGTATACATCTTGAGAAAAGGGCCCTAGTGATACCGATACAATGATACTTTCATTGAGTAACTAAGGCGATACCGATACCAATACAAATGTATGGACTGATACATATTGCCAATACATGTATCGCGATACAGTCAGTCCTCGACTTACGACGGGGTTAGGGACCGACGACCAGGTGGTGAGTCGAAAATGCGAAAATAATACAGAGAAAATCTAAAATGGGTGTCTCTTTTTCTTCTCAGCACCACGAAAACTCTCACTTTTACGCTTGCCGGCCATTTTAAAGGGAATTACAAACGAAAATTTTTTCAGTACACAGCGCAATCACTAACGTCGGGACTCGAAAATACGTAATTTGAAAAATATTTTATACGACTGCGGCGGTCATATGCCCGGGTGGTCGTAAGTCGAGGAGTACCTGTACTGCCTATCTCTGTGTGTGTTTAACCGATACACAAGTGTGTGACTGCGTTGTGGCAAATTAAATGATCAGCTGTTGAGGAGTGGAGCACTTGACAACACTGGTGCATGTTACCATTCCTCTTCACTCCATCTTTCTAATCACCCACACCTTTCTGCTTCTTCACTCCATGGATTAAAATGTTATGTTACGTAATGTTAAGGGATACATCGCTGCTCATTTATACTTACACTTTTCACAGTCTCCCTAAAAAATACTGTACTTTAGCTTTTGTCTTTATTCAAGAGATCTTCAGGTCATGAGACCCACTAATGCCCCACACCTCCATGGGAATGAAAAATACCGGTCTTTGTTGTAACACGCAGCTTCATTCATGGCCATATCATATAGAATTTTAGTTTTTAAATATATTTATTTAACCAAGCTTCTAGATAAACTATTCTGGATTATTCTGGTAAAGAAATGGAGTTTCTAACTTAATTAGAACTGCTTTTACAGACTCCGGTAGTTTAGACTCTTGGAAAACTTTCCCCGGCACACAGAAACATTCTGAGGATGTGGGCAAGTGTCTGTGTCTGTAAGATGCGTAGCTTAGACACTGGAACTTTTCCCAGTAACCGGAAATTTTTTGGGGGATGGGGGATTTTTCCGTGTTTGAGAAAGTCTTCTGGTTAACCGGAAATCTCTCGTCCCCGGAAGTGCTCTGCATCAATTGTTCCGCCTATCGGATATACCACTGTACAGTACACAGGTGATGGGCCTCAGGCCTTAATAGATAGTGATAAATAATTACAGTACTGTATATCTAAGGAAAATATGGGAGATTCATTTAGTTCGTAATTTTAGGTTGAAGGAGATTCTTAAGAGCGACATAGTGCTTGGGAACTAGACTTGCTTATATTAATAATGTTGCTATTTCTTCCAGACAAGGACTGGCGCTCCATAACACGGGAGGAAGTGGGGCTGTGTATCGTGAAAGTGATTGAAGAGACGGCTGTTTGTGCATTAGATGCCAGCCGCTCAGATGGTTTTACTCTTCTCCATCTGGCTGCTCAGCATGGCTACCCTAACATGATGCACAGGCTACTCTCCCTTAAGGTGAGTCAACACAGTAAACCTTTGCAACTTTGGGCTCCATAGTTTCTGACTTAGGAGCTCTGGAATAAATATTTATTATTAAAAAAAAGTTCAAAATACGAAACATGTGACATTTTTCCTGAACATATATTGTGAACACATTGTCCTAAGTTAGGTACCCGGTCACAGTTGGGTTGACTAGGGGACAAATCAACAAGTCCTAGGACAGAAGGCAAATATTATATCTAATTAGCTGATGTACCCTATTGAGGAGGCTAACTATACGAATCAGATAGTGTGGATAGGTTGTGGTGTCCTTGAGGGGATTTTGGGTATGCGGGTATCTTTGATATACCACAATCCACTAAATCTGAAGAATCTCCCAGGTAGTACAATTACTAATAATAAAAAACAGCAATTTTTAAAAGGCAGCTCCTGGCTTTACTGGTCTCTGGGGGACTTGGGGTTCATCTGTGTTTTTATAAAGTCCTCAGTGGGTTGTAGACAAATGGTTGGCACTTTTGTTACAGTAGTACCTTTTAAGTGTGTAATTTTTAGAAAGAAAATTGGAAGTTATATTTCACAATATTAAACGACACTCTTTGGTCCTTCAATTCTTTGTGTCTTATTTATAAAGCAAAAAAATTCTTATAGGTTATTTGAAAATTTCATATACCCTGTACTGTATTTGATATATGTGAGCATAAGGTGCAAATACTGTACTGTTGCACAATGTTGCCAATTTGCTTCCAGGAAAGGCTATGTTAGTGTTAATGATACAAATACATTTTATACTTGACAGTAGTACAGTATATATTAATTACAACTTACCCTAATGATAATTTTAGTGAGATAAAAATCCTTGTTGTAGGTGTCTCCAGATGTAAAGAACAACCATGGAGAGACACCGCTCTTTGTGGCCATCCGCAGTAACCAGCTGGCTTGTGTACAACAGCTCATCAACGCCGGTACGCGTCTCAGTATAATGGACAATCGTGGCGGCTCTGCACTACACATGGCAGCTAAGAATGGGAATGTCACTGTTATTGACATGCTTCTCACTACTTCTGAGCTAGAAGAACGTGATGTGGATATCAATCGGTGTGATAACATAGGCTACACACCAATTTATTATGCCATCAATGCCAGCAGGTAGGAGCCTACAGTTGGGTTAGTTTGATGAAGTTAAGGATTATCCTTATAGTGACTGAAGCATTAACCCAGATGATGTTAGGGTCTGCTGTGTTTTGTTTCTTCTTGTTGACTGCTTTAGATGGAAGTTTGGAAGAATAATTTTTTGCACAATAAAGTTGTGAAGAGTCATTTTTTTCCTTAATTCCTTTTGTCTCCCACAAAGACAGATATTTGTAGCAGCTTTATAACAAGTACTGTAACATGTTTATTCATTCATATTTCACAGTATGTTCACTTATCTCTCACACAACCAGTATACCTGTAGGTGTACCCATGTTTGGTTTGAATATAATTTTCAAAATTCACTCATCATGGTGATAACTCCTCTACCACTTCTTTTGTCATCATTCTCCCATCCAGAGATAACAACATCTTAACTTCAGTCCCATGTAACTATCCTTAATTTCATCTTGTTGCAGAGCAGTTAGTAGGAAGAGAAAGAGTACCACTAGTTATTTCTTTTTACAGATATGACATTGTTCAGAGGTTTCTGGAGTACAGCTTAGTACGTAAGGTACACGTCAAAGCAACCAACGGTGAAACATTGCTGCAGTTCTACACAGAGAGGAATAACCTAGGACAGTACGACAACGCAGTAGTACGAGTTCTTGAGTGTGAAAAGTTCCTCCACACCACCAAAGCCAGTGCTGAACTGTGCCTCCGAGTGCAGCTCGGGACAACAGAGGCAAGCTCCAAGGCTCGCACTCAACTGCAAGCCATGTACGAGTCTACTAAAGCTCAGCGCCACTGCTGGAACTTCTGGTTCTTTCTTTCGTGTTTTCTTCTGCCTTCTGTGTTCTACTATCTGGACGTTTATACGGACATCCTCCTGGCAGTGGAGTATTACCAGGACTACATGCTCAACCTCAACCTCACAGATTACTCGGGGGACAACCAAACTCAGGATGAAGAGGCTCTCGCTGAGTTTGAAGAGGTCAGTCATACATTTATCTCATGGCTCCTCATTAGCCATGTATGGTACAGTATTTAATAGATGGTGAAGGTGACCAGAAACAGTGTTATGCTTCTCCATGGTAGTGGTAGATTTTTAATACTCAGTGCAGTATCTCTATATCTAGTGTCTCAGTGTTCAGCAGTGTCTCATTAACAGCTTCCACTGCTCATTTCTTATAAAATTTCTCACACTAGCATGTTTCCCTTTCCATTCACTATATTCTTACAATTGCCAGTTTATTGGCAGTAGAGACTTTATGTTCTTAGGTTCATTATCTCCAGTGGTTTCATATCATTATCTTTGTGACTCTTGATTGGGTTGCCATCATATTGGAACTTTATAACCTAAGACTATCTAGAGTGATCAGTATATAACTATAACAGTTGTGGCAGTTACCCTTATCCTCCACAACAACTCTACCCCTTACAGAGGCATATTGGTATTAGCAGCTAAACTCAAAACTCCCAGTAAATAAAAGAAATTTGGAGCTTGCCTGGGATTATATTCACTTCATGTCCAGATTTTTATTTCAAGTGTGTCCTTTAGTTAAACCTTTCAAAATTCAGTTAATTTAGGAAGTTGGATTTGGATTTCTTGGGATTTCACTGTACTGTATCTTAAAACTTTCTTGTGATTCGTAGTAAAGTTTGTTTTTGACCAACTCATCCTGGTGGTTTATTAGGGCAATGTTGTTATTGAGGTGACAAACAGTTCTGGTTCTCATCTACGGTGATTAGAAAGTGATAACCATATAATCATCGAGTAGTTTAGTTGATATGGTGGTGTTTTTCGTCAGTGTCTTTTGAGGAAGGAGAGAGAGGTGAGTATCGGGAGTGAGGGAACTTCTAGTGGTGACAGACAAGCTTATTTTAGGGGTTGTGGAAACAGGATCCCTGATCTTTTAAAGTAGTTTTGGACTTTTTAAGATGGAGGATGGAAAAGTCACTTAATAACTCAAGATTCATTTATCCTAATGGATTTGGGGATTGAAATGTTCCATAAAATTTAATTCAGATGTTAGTTTTGATATGTTTTAGGTGAAGGCTTCTCAGTGTTCCTAAATCTTCAGAGAATCAAAGAGTAGTTTTAGACCATAAATGTTTGAATTTGGGGATTCCTGATATTGGTTTTAGGATGACCACTGTTAAACAGGTGAGATAGAGTTTGAAGAGATATATTTGATTAACTTTAATTGATCTTAAAAATGTGCTGACTCACAAGCACTTTGTTTAGCATATTCTTAGCTTTTGATCTCGGTAAAGATCATTATCATTTCAAGGTACTGAACTGTACTCCCTTTTGGAATAAAAGTTGATCCAAGATTCATTTCTTATTTATGAATTCAGGCATCATACTGAGATATACAAGCTAAAATTTGTTTTATGGTTTACTGTATATTAATGACTGGGTTATTTTGTGACCATCTGTTAGACACAATACAAGGTATTTGCTGTGTGTGTCTAAAGCAGTGGTGTTCATAAGTCTTGTACAGCCAAGGTAAACCTTCCATAATAACATCCCTTTAGATAATACTTACTTCACCTACATCTTTTCCCTCATCTTCCCATTTTTAATGTCATGCCATGATTGTGGAAAAGCAACTTAATGTTACCCTTGTCTGTCTGCCCATGCACACAAGCTAACTTTTCTCTGACACTGTTGGCTACAAAATTTGGTCCCATAAGCAAGAATGTCCATTAAAGGTAATGTAGATACACCATAGTGAATACTAAGCCTTCAGCACATAATGAGGCAGCATGGCTAGCACTGCACTCAGCTGTCTTCACACCCTAACTGTAAAGTTAGGTATTTATTCACAGCTGAGTGAACTTGGGGTGTTCCAAGCATAAACCAGCAACCCTTATGACAGGAGCTTTATTCATTTGACCACAGCTCCCCTCACTGTTGGTTGTCTGACCATGAACAATGACAGGCACACAAGCCACCATGACCTACAATGAATTAATTTTTTGTGGTTAATCATTATGGTCATTGTGCACAGTTTGTCATCTTGTCTTAAGGACAGTCTCTAATTGCCTCTCATTTACTCTTTTATTCACTTACAACATATTTATTCCTCACAGTTGGCTAAATCATTTCAACACCTTTGTTTTAATAGATATATCCATGGCCAAGTATTTCTTGCTCATTTATTGATCCTTGTAAGTTACACCAGTATTCATGATGTCATTGCATGTTTTATTTTATATCAATAAATTTAATTGTTTTCAAAGTTGAAAGATACTGCCGTTAACAATCAGCAGTAAATTGAAACTAGTGTAGATAGCCCTTATGTAACATTTAATGTACTGTTAAAACAGGATGGCTCTTTGTAAGTTCCCTCCAAAGACCACAGACTGTCATCTTGCTTATGTATTTCCATTAACCACACCTTCATGGGCCTGTTTACCACTGGTTATTCTTATATGTGGAATGCTGTTGCAGGAGTACAGAAGAAAGTTCATGGACATCTTCGAGGACATCACGGACTCCCAGTACAAGATTAACTTTGTTTTGACTATGTTCTTCATCTTGCTACCTATCACCCTGCTGTCTATGTGGAACCTTTATATCCACGTCACACAGCCAGACATCCTTCCAGTGTTTCGTCGCTTACCCAGCTTCCTACGGATGTCTGTGTACACCATCATCTTTTTGACACCCCTTGCACCCGTCATGGCATACCTGGAGAATACCTATGCTCAGATGAAACACATGAATGTGACTGCCAGACAAATGCAGGAGGTTTGTGTTCACAATATAGTGCATGAATGAGCACTTTCTTAGCAATTTTAGTGTAACATGTAGCCTATGCATATCTCAGGCAACTCAACACAACAGTCTAAGAGATTGTAGCCTCAAGTATTGGAGCCCCTGGAGCTAAAGTAGAATGACTCCAAAATAGCTAATTAAGATATATTTCCATATTAGGTAATCCATACTGATCACAATCACAGGCCCTATAAGAGCATATTATGAAGCATTATTTATATACAGTTCCAATTAAGGCTGAAATTTATGAGTAATTGCTGCTTAAACATGTACACTTTGCAACTTCAAGTGTTGGGTACAACAGAGTAAGTCAGGATCACTTATTTAAGTTTCCGGTACAAATAGATCTATATATAACTTCAGCGATAGACTTGTTACGTGGAAAGCGTAGTTTTATAACGAAGAGGAGAACCAGGGTAAACACAAACATCTTGACCATGTGGGCTTCTTTTAATCGCTAACGTTTCGGAAATAATTGTTTTCTATCATCAGAGCCTAAAAACACAAAAGTTTTGAAAAAGGCTCTGATGATGGAAAACGATTACTTCCGAAACGTTAGCGATTAAAAGAAGCCCACATGGTCAAGATGTTTGTGTTTACCCTGGTTCTCCTCTTCGTTTTAGATCTATATATATTTTTACAATTGTGTTTCTGTTTAGGTCACACAGTCTTGAAGAACTAATAGTGTTTTTCATGTCAGTTGTACCATTGCAGCAGTATATATGTACAGTATATGTTAATCCAGTTTGAGAATTGACTGTAGTTCAGGCCTTTATAACATCCCTACAATGTGCTTTCTTATTCATATCTTCAATTTTTGTGGCTTAACTTACAGTATTGTATGATAGTTATATTATAGGTAAGGTTGTCTGGCCTGAGTTTGATAGGCTTACACAGGATATTTTCCCTTAGAGCTTGATAAGCCTACACAGGATATTCTCTTGAAAGTAATTATTTGTTCTCTGGTGTTTGTCTGTAAGAGATTAGGGAACCATTTAGCGTGTCCAGCAGTTGATTAATTATTGGTAATGTTGTTCAGTAATATACTTTAGCCTTTGACTCAGTCCCGTGCCAAGTCTCAGCTCCTCAACCACTGGTTCCAACTCACATGGACTTGCTTCAGGCTCACTGTCCCTGGCTTATACCTGGAAGGGTTCATAGGGATTGTGGGCTCTTCCTACTTGCTCTTGATAATTGAGGAAAACCTTCATATGATGGCTTTTGCCTTTTGAATAAATATTATCGCTTTATTGAGTTTATTGTGTTTTGGTTGATGGGTAATTAACTCTTTAAGTGCTATTAACAATGTCCTTAGTGTTGGGCTATCATCTTTAATGGAATATCTTGAGTTACACTCCACACTTTGAATGGTGCATGCAGTGCTCACACTATTACATATATGTAGATGATAAGTAATGAGTTTTCATAATCTAGACATGTTGAACTATTAATTGATAAGAAATTTTTTTTGGCATCTTTTTATAAATTAAATAAAATTTTGTCATGCCATTTTTTGTACACTAGGAGTGATACTGACCAAACCAATTTCACTTTGAGGTACATTTTCATTTGTTACCACTCTGTGAAATCGAAGTTGAAACTGTTTTTCCGATGGTTTTTGATGTGTTATAAATGAATTTGACTTTCATTTCTGGCACAAATCAATAGTTTCTGAGATAAGCCCCCACCCACCCATCTCAGATCTAGAGGTTTGCAATAAAAATCAAGGTAAAAGTTGTTTGTAACACATCAAAATCCATCGGAAAAACAGTTTTGAATCTAACCTAACCTTACTGGGGAGCTCCACAGTCGTTGATGTTCTGAGTGTGTACCTCCACGTATGAACATACATAATAAAATGTTAATTAGCGCCAGAAATGCCTTTGAAGAAAAGTGTCTTAGAATTGTCAGAATTACTTATTAACAATGTATAAAATTCCTGAGATTTTTTTTTTTTTTTTACGGGAATTAGCCCACCCAGGCACAGGTCACTGACCCACATCGGGGCCTGGGGGCGAAAATGTTGATAATAATAATAATAATAATAATAATAATAATAATAATAATAATAATAATAATAATATTAATATTAATATTAATATTAATATTAATATTAATAATAATAATAATAATAATAATAATAATTACTAATAATAATAAAAATAATAATAATAATAATAATAATAATAATAATAATAATAATAAAAAAAAATAATAATAATAATAATAATAACAACAATAATAATAGTAAAGAACCACAAAGAAATACAAAATGAAAAAAAATCAAAATTGAGGAACAATATATGTATGTTGTGTTGTCAATAGTAAGAGAAACAATTGAGACCCTGCAAGTGTGTGTAAATGAGGAAGTCAGATCAGCAACCTGGGACTTGGTCACAATTTTCGTGATGCCATATGGCAGCAGGGTCTACCATAGACAACACATTATGCTTCCAATATCTTCCCAGGCGGTAGTACCTCCCTGTTTGGTAGCTGCAAGTAAAATAATGCCCACTTTGAAAGAGGTAGATAGTTTGAAGGCTGGTGGATAGCTCAGATAGGTTTAGTTGGTCAATGAAGTGAATTTCCAGTAGGAGGATTTTGCCTCCCCCCAAATCTAGCCAGGAAACTGTGGCAACCCCATGTAAACCATGCCTGCCTGCAGGACCTAATTACAGATTACAGCAGCAGGCCTGTTTGTCATTACAGTATTTGAAAATACTCTCATCAGATATAACATGCAGGTGACTCATCAGCCAGAGTGCTCTCATGATATAGGGTTTCTTGGGTCCACACACAGGGCCTCCTCAGTCAGCCAGTGTTAATCTCAGGCTGTGCAGATTATATGGAACATATACTTGTCTCAGGCAAGTAACTTTTGAAATTTACTTGGCCAGATAAATTATTATTTTTTTACTTGCCTTGACAGATTTGTGGAGGAAATTTGCTTGTGTGGATTTTTTTATGAGAAAAGTGAAATAAACATCTTAAAACATTCAAATTTATTGTGTGTATCAATGATCACTAAGTGGCCATCTAAATGCCTTGTACCCTCACTCTTCTCCATTCAATGGACAACTGCAGCTTCTGGTATCAGTGGCAGTAACCCTTATCATGTAATGTCATAATTCCTGTTATCTCACTTCACACCTGCAGGGTGTGTGGGTAAGGAGAGGCAGCACCTAACCTGCCCCCCATGATCTTATGCCATGTGAGGTTATAACTCCTGTCACCTCACATGTATAGCCACTCAGCCTGGTGGTTCCTTAGGAATGTACACAACTTGACACTCACTGACAAAAAGTTGGTTGGCTGCTTAATGTAGAGATAAGTTACCTACACCTGATAATATAGATCACAAATCCGGGTACACTGATGACAAGTGGTCTGTTGATGGACCTCCCTGGTTGAACATGTAGGGTGAGGGGGGACCATGCAGCACCTGACAAATACCCTAGGTATTTACCTCTAAGTATTAGCTTGTCTGCCAGGCAAGTGCCGGGCACACAGACATGAAAAACCACTTGCCCGGTCCCTACGTCTGGGCACACCCGGGCTGCCTGGTTAAGCTGTAACTATTATCAGTCAGTCTTCCCTTCTCTCAGTACTGTCATTCTCAGGCAAGGATGACTTATAAAATAGTTACTTTCCAAGGGGGGTGGATGTACTGTACCCATAAGAGCCTTGACTGCCCAATCAGCACTCACCACATCAAGGCAACTGCACTACCATTCATACTTATATTTCTACCTCAGAGAGTATTTATATCCATTAATGCAGATTTGGAAAAAGGCTCTCAATTTTCACTTGGTTTAGTGAAGGCAATTCGTGAATTTGTATGGATCACAACTCACCTTAGGCAGTGTAGACTGACTAAATCATTAGATCATTGATGGGGGTTCTTGAGCATATATTCATTAATTATTAAGGTGGTTATGCTTGTACAGCCCAATAGTTTTCATAAAGCACAACTTTGGTGGTACAGTAAACAGTAATCCAGAGTAGACAGGTTTGGGCTACAATGAGAATTTTCATCAGATACCTTATAGAATTAATTATTTACTAAAACTATGTGGCCCAAGAGACCAGGTGAGTAGCTTCCTAATACATACTGTACATAGGTTAGGTATTACAGCTCCTTAAAATGGTGGGACTTGGTATATTCTGTAACCTACCATTTCTGACTGGTTTTAGGTACAGTACTAGAGTTACTTGAGACTTACATAAGCTATAAATTGGAGATTAATCCTGAAATACTGGTTTGTAGCTGAGTACAGATCTAGTGACACAGATTCCCTGCCTACTCCCTTAGGAATGCTTGTGCAAGCTGGAACTGGACACAAAAGTGAGTGATCTCTCTTTGCCGTGTTGTATCCTGTGCATGACGATCACTGAGCATTTGTGCTAGCATGGTGGTAAGACTCTTGATTTTCATCTTTAAGTGATAATTGAAGCTTCATAATAAGCCCCTTTTAGGACCTATGGTTTTGACTGGGAAAGAATGATTAATTTAGAAATATTTCATAAATTAGTTAGATACTGTATTTTGGACTTGTTCTAATTGAGTTCCTGTCACTTACATTAAGAACCATAACAACTGGATTTTCAGCCCTTTGACCATATTTAAGCCGCCTGATCTGTGCTCATCTATGAATGGGATTTCAGGATCAATCTCTCATTTATGTTAATCCATTTGTATGCAATATTTATGTTTTGAGAAGACTCCCTGTCTTGTTCAGGTCCTTTGAAGATTACTTTTCCTCTTAATTTTGCTCCTGTTATTGTAGTGCATGTATCATATATAGCTGAATATAGTAGTGTGTGTGTGTGTGTGTGTGAAGAGTTAGATGTGTGGTAATGATTGTAGTCTGGAGTATTAGTTAAGGTGTTAAGAATAAGGCATATAGTTACTGCTTGATGTTATTTGATAGTTATGGGAACAAATGAGTGACAGAGAGTGGCAGTGATGAGGATCTGCATAATCACTTGAGTTATGTAAGGATATAGACTCTGTAGCTCAGTGATAAAGCATTGTATCTCAAGCATAGAGTCCCCAGCTAGAGTGGTGGCCTGGGTTCCCTCCATGTATGCTAACTCTTGTGCACTTGGCAGTAATGAACTTAAAATAAACAAACCACACCACCTTATTCAGCTGAGTTTTTGTAATAACTTCTCATAAGACTGGACCAACTTGCTGTCATTAAGGTATTGCTGGTAATATATGTGTTTCTGTTAGACTGTCATTACGTGAATGATTAATCTACACTGATGACAACTTTCTGTTCTCATACAAAATTGTCTTGTTCTTATCCATGTATAGATTTACTCTTTCATCCACATGCACACCTTTGATGTTCTTCACATTGTTTGAAACACTCTTATAGTCATGAGAGCAGCATCAGCACATACCATCAACCATAGCTTTAAGACCATTACAGTGTTGCATAAGTTCATTGCAGTACTGTACTGTTCTCTCATAGGGAGCAGTTATGATACTCTCCACTGCTGTATTGAATAAGCAAGGAACCACAATAACATGGATGGGTGTGTGAGTTCAACTTGGGGTATGAATCAGGTCCTTGATCCTATGTTATTTACAGTGTTTCATTTAATCACTTTATTTGATGTGTTCTGATAACATCAAGTTTTTCTGGCTAGCACCCTCTGCCAAGCAGCTCTTGGTAACACAGACTGCTACTTGGGGACATTCTGTGACTTCTCCCCCTCCCCCCAGTCATTCAGCTGGAGAAATAGAATTAAGCCACTGGACACACCAATCATCCACACTTGCCAATCGTGCCCAAACCCAGAATTAAGAGTCGGTGCAACAGTTCCCCTATAAAGAAAGGAGGCCTTATAGAGGTCACGTCTAAATGGTCACCACACACCTACCATGATAATGACTGTTGCCATCTTGTTTCAAACCAGTCTGCTATTTTTTATTTAGTTCTTTGCCTTACACTATAAAAGTGTCATGCCCTTCTTGCAGTACATTAGGGATTAGTGGTGAGAGCTACTGCAGTTCTTGATGTCATCATCTAAGTAAAGGCTTTGGGTTTAGTGGATTAGTTGCTTAGGAACTGAATCATAGATGATGGATTGGTTTTGAAACAATTGCCAGAGCCAATATCATGGCAAGGAGTGGGTTCATTGATCAGTTAGAGCACAGCTGTTGCACCTGATCTCCCGTGTTATGGGCGGATGGGTGCAATGGGGAGGTGGGGATGATATATTAACCAGGCTGAATGGCTGTGGGCTCAGGACATCACTGTAGAGCACCCCAAGAAGCAACCTGTGTTACAAGATTTTTGTTGGTGAAAATGGTAATAAGTGAAGTAAGAGATGGTACATGGACAAATATAATGTGGAAGATCAGAGGGAAAGAGTACATTGGTAAGAAAGGAGGAAATATAAATGTATTTTACTCCTGTAGTCCCTCCTGGCTATAAGATCTATCAGAAAAAGGGATGCAGGTGTTAGGATCAATTCTTCAGTTATCCTTTGTTTTATCTTTCAATTAATAATTACAGTAGTTTTCCTCGTGTGTATGTCAAGAAGTACTGATGAAATATTAGAAAATAAACCATTTTTTTTATACAATTCTCCTTTCCATTTTTCTCTGCAGGTGGACTCAAAGTCATACAACAGCTTTCCAACACATGGTAACACAAAGACTTACCGGCACCACATGCGAGATATGAAGATCCGTAAATACTATGACCTGAAGCACGTGGCACAGATGAGAGTGGCCATAACTAATGTAATGGAAGCAACTTTGGAGTCGGCATTTCAACTTATCCTACAATTGTATATAGTTGGCACTCGTTACAATGAGCTAGACAAGGTAAGTTACAGTTGGAAAGTTAAAAGGTAATATTGGTAAAATTCATTATTTCCCATGTATGAGGGTTGAGTTTGGTCCTACAAATTTTCCTTAGTTTATTATCAAATGAATAACATGGAACAGGTGCACTAAACCTCAACAGGAACAAAAATAATTTGTTTATTCCCGGTTCTAAAGTAATGCAAAATTAATTGTGACTTCTACGCTGTTTCTTGGCTATATACCGTACAGTACTTGCCTCAGTAAGTTGATCCATCGATGTGGCTTCCATCTACATTAACTCTTATAGTTGTGTAAAGAGTTCTCCTCCGTTGTGTGTAATCCCTTGCTGTAATCTTCCTTTACTAGTGCAGTATAGACCATCTCAAGAATATTTACTCTACTATTTCTTTTGTCAGGTGAAGGACGTAACCTTGGGCTCCATCCTCTCTTTATCTCCTCATGGGACAGAGACACAACTGTCAAAGCAAGTTTTTTCAGTCCTCATATCGTTAGTGTCACTCACCTGGTCATTCACCTCCTACCATCGTTTCTCCAAGCTGGGCGGCCTCACCATCCTCAACGCTCTGCCATTACTCTTTGCCATTTTCTTCCAGGTTTGTTAGTCTGCTGTTTATTTAGTGATTATTTGTAGTGTAAGTTTATTGTGGTAATATTATTTACCTTTAAAGAGCACATATACTCTAAACTCATTTCTAAGTACCATATACACATAGTTTTCTTCTTGTTATCTCTCACAAAATAAGTAGCTTAATAGAATTAGTCGGAATGAGACCAATCCACCAGCATTATCTTTGCAGTCGGAGAAAAACTTTATAATGTTATTGATTCACCAGTTCTAACAATATCAGTGTTATTTTGTTACCCTCAAATGCAAAACACCAGAATTCTACATAGGCATTGGAGAATTTGTAAGACGAGTACTGTATCGTTTACCCTTTTGTGTGAAAATCGAACTCCCAATTATGTATCTTCTACACTAATACTTGAAGATTGTCTCCAACTCCTTCATTTTTTTGATAGCTGACATCTGGCTCATGGATCACTGAATTGGCATCACAGTGTAGAGGGTTTTAACTAGAAAGTCTAACTTATAGCAGAGCCTGTGGGGAGTGACCCATATACCACTCTCCTCTTTAGAATGATATTGGAGTTTAGATGGAGTAATGGAGTTGTTACTGCAAACTTTGTCTACACCTGTTACACATATATACAGTTGAAAGAATGAACTGTGTTGTGTCATAACTCAACACATCCCCCGTCTTAAGATAAACTGTGACCTGATCTCTAAGTTTGTTTCATTGTGTCATAACTCAACACATCCCCCGTCTTAAGATAAACTGTGACCTGATCTCTAAGTTTGTTTCCATTCTTGGTGCTAATTGTATCTCTTCCTTCAAATGGTGTGAGAAATTTAGATACATTTTCTTACTTACATGTTTCATCTTCATTGACATGGTAGGCATTAATAAGTACCTATATACTTACAGGTTGTGTCAAGGGCAATAGCGTGTACACTCTTCACTCTGGCGTACACATGGAAGGTGTTTGTGGTGCTTGGTATCCACTTTGTTATTGTGTTGGTCTTCAAGTTGAAGCTTGAGGAGAGGTGTGTATGTTACTGTATTGTTTTACTAAGAGGTTAACTTACCTTCATGCTATCTTCTCATATTTGAAAGACTCTGAGCTCATCTCCTCAAGGCTAATCAGTACAGTAGCCTCCCATTACACACTGATGGTAAATTATTTAGAATGTGGCTTTCAGTACTGGCTGATGACATATTTACTACAGGGGTTCAGAAGTGTTGATAACTGTCTCTGTATTCATGAACCGTTATAGCCAGTCCATATGATAAGTTAGAACTCTCAACTGCTGTACTGTCAAGTCATAGAGGATGAACTAAACTGCTAAAGGTTTAATTTGCCATTTCATTTCATTATTGTCTTATTTATGATATGATGGTGGCTCTTATTTTATACTATACATATGTATCATATAAAAATGTGCATACATACCCAGTACATACATACATTGATACATACCATGGGTGTAACCTGAATAAGATACATGTTTGTTTTAGGTCAGTGTTGCCTGTACGTAATAATTTATGCTGCCACTGCTTCCTGGCATACCTCCGCCCCTACTTCTACGTCTTCCTGGGCACCATTGCATCAACTCTGGTGTATTTCCGTCTGGAGCGACCGTCCGCCGTGAAGAAGCAGCTCTCTCGTCGACATTCCACTGTTGTTATTCAGGTAAATATATCAGGGGTGTAGGTTGTTGAGAACTCTTCGTGAAAGAAAATTGTCATAAGAAATCTCTGAAGGGGTCCTTAGCAGTGTTGTGATGTGCAATAAGTTGTGGTATATGAAAAAAATTCTCAGTAAGTGTAAGATTACTTTGACATAGGCAGTGTCCAAATTTTAAATATTCTTTCAAGCTCTTATCCAGACTCCTTGAACTAAATTATATAAAGTGAGGGATTGCACATGTAATTATTAGTACAGTATTGGCCTGTAAGGATATACAGTATTATAACCATGTGCCAATAAAAAAATGTGGAATTTTCAACATATTATGGCTAATGAATTTTTATTTGCAGAAACAATAATTAGGTGAGTGAATTGGACCCATGTGACTCTTTTATAATTACTATTACTGTATAATGAATGCTCTTGTAGTTTGTGTACTTCATCCCAAATCTCCCACAATCCAAATATCTTGGCTTCCAGTTTTCCCTCACATTGGCTTTACTGTGTTACCTAAGTTATGTGTTATTATCTCTCTCCATGATATTTTTATTCTCCAGGTATTTGTATTAAATGAATGTGGTTCATTTGGGAAAATGGATATATGGTAACAAATGAAACAGGGTCAGAGAGAGGACTTTACTCCTGATGTTTTGTCACAAAGGATCTTATCAAAAGTAACAAAGGACTTTATCAAAAGTTATTTGTGACAAAGTGTCTGGAGGAAAGTTCTCTCTCTGGCCCTGTGTTTCATTTGTTAACACATTACTACTAGTGTATCATTTTACATCAAACACATTAGCAAATTTTTTTTTCTTCAGAAATCTCACAATGGAAGAGAAACAAAGTTGTTAAGTTTTTGTTTATTGGTAAAGACATCTTCAAAGCTAATGACACCATTAACATTACTGAGCAGTTAACCTAACCTAACTTAATATGTGATTGTAGCATTATCTTCTCTCCAGATGTAGTTTGTGTTTATGGCATTTGCAGAGAACCATTAAACAAATAAGCGTTTAATAAATTTAACCAACACTGGGACATGTCTTACATTCTGAAGATTTTGGGTAAACTCACCAACACAAATTCTGTTTATAGTTTAGCACTTTATACAGAACATTTTGACACTTAATGAGTGATTTAATTTTTTCTGGTTGCTGTGGATGCTGTGTCTGTTTTAACATATGCAGAGAACCCTCAAGCAGGTTGTGAGTGAAAATTCATGTCTTCCACAGGTGCTGTTTCTGATCCTGGCGTTTGTAGAGAACTTGGTGCTCCTTTCCTTAGGCATTGTGGGCTTGGACAAGGTAAAATACGACAACACCTTCATCATCATCTCGGCCGTCTTGTGTGCCATCAGTTACCTCACTGGTGTTATACTTCATGGGGTATACTATGGGTATGTCAATTTATTTTACCTTATTCACAAAAAAAATTCCTCATAATACGCTGTAACTCAATATATTCAATGTATTCTTTCTTTATTTTAATTTTTATTTACTTGCTGCTGGAAAAGTTATGAGATACGTTAAGAGATAAAATGTATGAAGAAATGGTGTGTATCAGGAAGGGTGAATCAGTGGGAAACGAGTGTGTGAAGATGTACATTGAATACAGTATAGCATGTGAGGTTTGCTGAGGAAGTGAAGTGATTGAATATAGAACTTTATAATGACCAAGTAAAATAAGTGAGAAATAATGGCATTATCTTTAGAATATAAGAATTGTTCAACCTTCAGTTAAACCAATCACTCTGTTGCCCTTCTGTCTCCCATGGTTGCTGCAGGGACGGATGAGTGACTCAGAATTTTTTTTTATACATTGTGTCACTACAGAGCCATGTCTGTTTTGTGCCTGGCCACTGTCCAGTCTGTGTTTAGCTGAAAGTGAGGATTTCTGCATCAATTCTTTATTTTTTTCTATGACTTTTATTATATGTATTTAAATATGAATGTATTCTTATAGGTATTCTTAACATTCTTTCCATATAAAGACGCAGAGAGACCATCAGTTACAGATAAACATTGTTGCCACATATGGATGGAGTAATAAACTTAGACTGATATGCTAATAGACAGACACCTGGACTTGTATATATATTGGAAAGTACATAAATAAAAAGAACAAACAATGACAAACAAATCAATAACATAGAGTACATCCAGTAGCATAGATTGACAGGTTACCAGAGAAGGAGACACACAAATATTGAAAGACAATTAGAGAGATAGATAATAAGTGTTCTTGTCCTGGTCCCCACAGTTGTTTTGGCCACCCATGGGTAGACATCAACGGACCCTCCGTGACCCGAGACCCAGACGAGGGAACTCTGGTGTTGCAGTACTATCGCCAGGGTCAGGTGACATAGTGGTGCATCCTCTCGTGCTGCTCTATCAGTCGTCACAGTCAGCTGCCCGTGGAAAACATCCAAAGGTACCATCAAGAGTTGCAGATCACTTACAAGGAGTGATGGGGCAAGCTTTATGGAGCAGTAACTGTAGAGGATGCATAACACAGTGTTTGAAACTTAAAGAACTGTGACGTTTTATCTACCTAGTGTTTTTCATAATTTTATTTTGCTGTGATGAAAGTTAGTTGGGAATACTGTATGATTTTTTCCCAATTAAATTTCTGTCTCTTGTGATGTGTGTTCATGTGCTTTTTATACACTAAATGATAAATTACAATGGAATCATGAGTACAGTTTATAGTTATCAATGATGTGTTTCATCTCATTGGAACATTGAAATATTTACTCTGACAATCTCGAATCATTTCTGATTTATACGAGACTTGGCTGATATTTCAATCATTCTGGGACAAACAGAAATATTAAATGTCAGATGGTTTCATTTTTAGAGACTTGCTTTATCGCTTTTAATGAGAACTAATAATGATCATTTAGGTCTAGTCACAAACTCAGTGTGTTTGTACATACAATACCATGTATATATCTTACTTTTACTCATAATTTGGGTCAGATGTATATAAATGAGTATGCTATAAAATTGTAAGGCTTGTGATAGATAAAACTAACAATACTTTTGGCCAATTGTACAGATAATTTTTCTGTAGAGATGTTTAGTGTACTTTAGACATTAGGTAGGGGGATGGCTGAGGTAATGCCAATAAGCCCTTCTTGCTCTGTATAGTCTCGAGCACTCACTTCCCCGTGTACAGCCGCAGGTGTTCCTAGCTTCATCATGTATATGGGTCATATACAGAGCTTCTCTGAGTAGTATGATAGGTCATTTACCAGGTTTTAGGGATTTCCAACTGCTCCACAGAAATTGTGTTCACTTATATTGAAATTTGGAAAGAGGAAGTAATTTTATTATTAGCAAGAGAAGTGTGTTACTTGCCAGGAGCCTCCTCTTTGGTTTATCACAACTCAAGTGTGGATGAACAACCTCTTACTTAACCAATATTTTGTACTTAACTCTTGACAAACACTGCACTGTATTCATTTATCATCATACTCTCACACTTTTTACTAAGGTAATTACAGTCAGCTCTCTACTATCCCTGGAGGAGGGGCACACGCCTGCACATGGCGATGTGCAGCAGTAAGAACGAAGTATAGTTGAATTAACAACTTCATTACCATAAAGGATTTTGACCTCAAAGTCCTTTCAAACCAAGCTATATGTGAGCTGACCACGCGAGAGTACAATACAGTAGTCTTATTTTACTCGTGGTCTTGAGACCCTTCACCTAAGCATGATTGATTTAGTTTATATCAAACAATAAGCAGAAATTGTTTTAAGAGAAATACTTTCATCTCATTGATTTTATAACTAATTAAAATATATATACATTTTATCCATTACATAATTTATCAAGCAGAGTGATTCATTTATTGACCAGGAAGATATTGTGAGTGCATTACTTTTGGGAAAGAGATATAAATTGTGTAAGTTCTCAAATGGGAAATTTTTTTTTTCAAAATTGTCCATTACTGTATGTGTAATGTGGCTGCTGTATGGGCTTCGTCTTTTTGTATAGGAACTTACAATAGTCTCTTATCCATTTACAACAATGTGATATTAGGTGAAAGGTTAAGCCTGAAATGTGATCATCAAGGTACTGTTTAATTCACCAGACTCAGGTTCTTCATTCAAAAGTACAGTATTTTTGTTTAAATATACAAAAATCCTTCTGTCACGTGAAATCTGGGGCACCATATTTGTCGTATGAACCACTCCCATTTATTTCTTCCATAATCAGCTTAAACTCACTATTAACACTATACAGTTTACAATAAACACTCACCTCTTCACTTACATTTTCAATAGTTTGCTCTAATTCCCATTCAGGTGAAAGTTTGTTAGTTAATCACTCTCTTAAAATGTCTGTCAGCCACTGCATAATACTGCAGTTTTGCTCTATGCTTTTAATCCAGTTTGCTTTTTTTTTTTGAGTGATACGTGAATACTGAGTATGTCACAGATACCTGTAGTCCATTTATGTTACGGATACTGTAGACAGCAAAACCATGGAAAGTGCTGTACTAGGATGGCTAAATTTTGTGTGAATAATTGATGCTTATGATTAGTTAAACTGTGGATAGTAGAGAGTCTCCTGTATTACTAACAAGTACCTCTGAAAATTGTAGCATCAGAGTAATTGGCACAACTGGTCACAAAACTGTAAGCACGACAAAAGAAATCACTCGATAATTTTAATGACACCAGCAGCATTGCAGTAACATTACCACTATATGGTACTGCTGTATTGTTGCTCAAACTTTGTTTCCAGAAAATATAAGACTAATGGCCTTTATTTCTTGGAGAGATGAACACAGTGGAGAATCAACACACACTATACTTGAAGTAGTAACCCCTGTGCTACTCCCACATAATTGAGAGTGATAATACTTTCTCTCACAATTTTCACTAACACTACATTTATCACCCCATCACAAAACCTATCTTGTCATTACATATTTCAACACCAACATAACCATACCATTTCACACTATTGTCATCACTTTTAACATTACAACCACTACTCACAATTTTCACAAAATATGTACCATACCCAAAGAGGGTTTGAAAAGCTAAGTTCATGGGGACGGTGGCTTATGTATTGTAAGTTATTCAGGAATTGGGAAGACAATTGCTCCTATGAACACTGAAATGAAAGCATGTGATTCAAATTTTAATGAAGCCAGGTCAATATTTTTCTAATACCAGATGACTAAATTATTTATCCAGGATAATGTTACTTGACCCAAACATTAACCCTGTGAGTATGATGACTTAATCCCTTTAGTGCAACATTGTTCTACTAAAGGGATTAAGTCATCTATTCATTGAGTTAAGACATTGTACTCAAGGGAATAAGTCATCAAACACCAGTGGTTAAGATCTTTCTCATTGAGCTAATTCTTTGTACTCAGGGCGTTGGTATTGTACTCATGGGGTTCATTAAACTGGTTAATATTAATTAACCTGAACTACCACCACCACCATTATGACCACAAATGTCCCTTAACATATTTCCTTCACGACCATCATCACCACTTCCTCCACTGCCACCAACACCCACTACCCCTACCATTACCACGGTCACCACCACTACCCCTACCATTACCACAGTCACCACCACTACCCCTACCATTACCATAGTCACCACCACTACCCCTACCACTACCACAGTCACCACCACTACCCCTACCATTACCACAGTCACCACCACTACCCCTACCATTACCTCAATCACCACCACGACCATTGTCACCATTGCACCATCATTATCATGCTGCAACCACTACACAACCATAAGTCAGGACGTACAATTGTTCCTCAGTTATGAAACTTAATGATTGCCTTGTTACCCGAGGTACATTGTGTACATATTTGATATTGTATTAAATGTCCGTCATAATTAACAATCTGATGTATTTGTTCGGTGAAATACTTTGATTGTCTAGGATATGTGACATCATCTATAGTTAGGTTTTGTTGGGAAATATTTTAAAATCAAAACTGTAGAATTTTTAATCTCTTGTTATGATGCGTATATAATATGCCTTTTTTACTTACTAGGTATGCATTTATTTTAATGGTTTTATATTGTGATATTTAGTGTACAAGAAAGTGTGCATAAGAAACAAGAGCAGCAGCAGCGTGTATAGACTAAAGTGATACAGTAGTTAGTTGTCGGTACCGAGAATGAGTGCAGCTTGGATGTGCATAGATACATAGTTGTAGTGAAGTTTAAGGTTAGATGAACAAGATAGTTGAAGGTTTATTAGATTTAAGTATTGAAATAAAAAAAAATGAACTGGTTTGCAATCATTAGAACATGTAGAGAGAGTTTAGAATCAATTAATCTTAAGATAAACAAAAGCACTAAATACTGAGTTATGGGTGAGTGATGTACTTAGAATGCAAGAAAGAGGATCAAGAATAAGAAAAAAGTATATATATACAGTATATAAAGACATTACAATATGTCACAATAAAGCATCAGTCACAATAGGCCACAGTCACTATCATTGTTGAATTTTTACATCTGGCCCTTGGGTGTATTAGTCATACTACTGATACAGTAATGGGATGCCAAACCTTCACCTGTACTGTATTTTGGTTTATATATATATATATATATATATATATATATATATATATATATATATATATATATATATATATATATATATATATATATATATATATATATATATATATATATATATATATATATATATATGTAGAATGTTAAAGTTCATTGTTGATTAAGTTTTAATAAGTTATATGCTCTGATAATTAGGTTTTAGTGAGTTATATCTTTGTTAATTTACTTTGTTTAATGTTTTTCATTTTTATCTCATCTCTTCCTGTTATAATACAAGGTGGACTCAATCAAGAACAAGCATAGACTCTCTCCGCTTCATCAGCTTTAATAGTTTTCCTTATTATATCCACTTGTATTTGTTTTGTTTTTGTCCGGTTTTGTTAAGTTGTTTGTACTGTGCTGATTTTACGTGAGGTGCAGCTTTGTGTTATTGTGGTTATTTATGTGAGCAGCTAAGAAGGACCGGTGGCAGTTACAATTCGCGGTAAAATATTTATTGTGTCAAGTCCGAGTCACTTACTAAGCAATATTTGGTCAGTATTATGATTTTGTAGTGATGATTTCTGCAGCTGGATGCTGTTAGGTAACATCACTTGTAGACAAAGGCAATAATGTAGGGTAATTTACTGTAGTGAGGGTTATGTAGATGTGTTTCTTTGTATCCACATGCTTATTATATCTGCCATATATATGAATAGTACTTTACACATCCATATACACTGGGCACTGATTGGATGGTCACAATTCAAAATTTTTCGTCGATACGTTTTCGTTGAACTGTTTCGTGCTATTCTCCCAAAAGAAAATTATTCATACAGATAAATTTTTCTATATGCGAAAATAACATGAAATACATACAGGTATATACGAAATACAATTGAAAGGTATGTTCTTAATCTCCTTCTCACGGCTAAAGCTTATCTCATAATTATGTGGATTTTATTTCACTTAATTCAACCTTAAATTTTGTGTGCGTGTTTTATATCCCATGGTTGGAGAATATGTTTTAGATTTGGTTATTGATAAAAGTTGATTTTCAACATTAAGAAGACAAAGAACTATAATGCAAGCTAAGAAGACAAAGAACTATAATAAAAGCTAAGAAGATAAAGAACTATAACAAAAGCTAAAAAGATAAAGAACTATATTAAAAGCTAAGAAAAATTTAATTTGGAGATAAAGTCTGCCAAACCAATAGTATTATTAGATAAATATTTGTAGTGGTGCTTTTTGGCCTTGGTACACTAAATTCATGGTACAGTAACAAGGAATTGAGGAAGACTTTTTTATGTAGCACCTTGCTTTTATTGCTGTGGTTTACTTGTGTTGATTGATAGATGGATGGATGAAATAATTAATTGATTGAAGGAGCCTAATATAACTGGAGGATTTAAGATAATGTGTCACAAGTTAATTTCAATATGAGCTGAAGAAAGCCATTTTATGATGAAGAAAGCCAGTTTATGTTGGATTACTACTATGCCGGCTCCTCACTATATGCTCACAACTTGGTGGCACACATCATGAGGCAAAAAGAATCAAAGCCTTGATTAGTACAGTGACATATAGCCGACTTTCTTTAACATAATAGTAGTGGAAAGTTAGTGGCGTATATATCATTATTTACATTATATCCAAACTTTGGATATTGTGAAGCATGAATTGTAATGTGATATCAATAATGGGTTTTTAAGAATCATAGGTCCTGTCTCAAGCTCTGTTACTGTTACCTTGATCTAGTATAACCTTATTAATTTCTTCATATTGGCACTTCATGAATTGATCATTTCATTCTATCCAACCGGGAGAGTTTACCTCCCTGTTTCCAGTATTCAGCTAATACAGTTCACCTCCCCCTCTCTACCACACTTAACCAGTAATGTTGGATGGTCCCACATGGTTTGTTGGTTTATATGTATCTGATGTCATTTCGACGGTGCATTTTGGTTAATAATTTTGATGATTGCTGTTGTTGTCTCTCTCTAGATGACATTATTTTGTTTATTGTTTGTGTATGTTGTACCTGTACTATAAATTTTTTGCTGACAAAGTGACTCTTATTATGTGATAATTGGTGCAGATGCACTTTGAGCAAATTTCCTCATGAGAATACTGTATAACATTTTATATGTATTACTCATAAACAACCAAGAGAAATATATCCCAGCTTTGTCAACAGGTTGCACTGCTAAATTTAGTTGTGTGTCAACTTATATAATATGTAGCCAGGTATTCATTGTGTCTTTATGTTATAACATCAACTGTAGTTGTGTTACAAGTCTTGCCCTGTTGGTATTGATAGTATACATTTGTTTTGTCTCTGGATTATTACAGGTTGTTAGGAGGAATATGTAGGCATAGCACTATGCATGAGGTGTATTTGGTTGTCTGTTCCATTGTGGCCCAACACAAAATTTCAAATTAGAAATCTCTGGTAACAATGTCTTATACCAATGCATATGGTACAATACTTGCATGTGATATATCTAACACTTGAATTAACTTGTAATTGCTCTTGCTATTTATCCCAGTTCATCTTAGAACCCATTGTTTTTAAAGCTGATGATAAGCCTGCTTCTTTTGAATGAAGGACTGACATACACATAGAGCCATGTATACTGTTATAGTATAAGATGGGGTCAGATCTTTATCACTGGGAAAAGATTTAATTCCTCTCCCAAAAAGAGAACTTGGTGAATGTTGCTGCAGCTTCTTCCTATGAATGTCTCATTACTGTTACAGTAGTTGCCATATTGACATCTGTCAGTTTTGCATTTGAATCTATTTTTTTAACTATTGTGTTTCCTTTTTCATCATAAATGTTGCATAAATTAAACAGAAGTTGAGGAGGCCTCTATGTATTGTATGCTGCAGTCATTGGCAGTAAGCCTAAATCTTTGTGTATTCCATGCCTTGTAGTAGACTTTGTGAGATTATTATACTGGTTGCTGTTACAGGACCAGAAGGGTGCACCACACTGGCTTTGGTATCTTTCCTCGCTGGTAGGTATACCTTTTTCTCCAGCACTTGATGGTTACTTGTGATGATAATTTACTCTTTCTGGCACTGTAATTTTGATCAGTGTATCACACAGACCACAAGTTCTGGCACATGTCAGGTTTAATAAGTACCTTGCTGGCCACTGAAGTTTGCTACCTGCTATTGATGGCTGCTTGTACAAATGGGATGGGAAGGGAGGGAGTTGGGGTTATATATCTTTTAGTTATGTACTTTATATTGAATCTCTCTACCATTAATTTGGAGCCACTTTTTTAAGTATACTGTAATAGGTTTTGATGATGTTCTTGTCACTGTATAGTATTGTAAAGGAAACTTGCTGTCAGGCCTTTACAGCACTGTGCATGATGTATGTTTTTATAATGGTATATGTGTGTGTGTGTGTGCAGTGCAAAACAAGCTAGTTTGGAGAGCAAGGCAAACATGCACATTTTGTATTAGTCTCACACAGCACTTTGTAACTTTGTCTGAAAGTTATAAAAACTTTGTAGAATTATGTACACAGGTCATTACTGGCTAGTGTTCTTGTGTATTTATTTAGCAAATAACTTACAGTACAAGTTTGTACAGTGTGTTTATTTTATATTGTAGGTTGGTTGGCCTGACAGTATGCTCTTGTGTACAGTGTAGATTGTACAGAACAACAGTGATGTGTTCATCTCTGTGCTGCTGTTGCTGGTTCAAACAATCAATTGTATATTGTTCATAAGCCTGTATTAAGCTTATAAGTTTATTTGTATATGATAACCAATAGAAGACTATAGAGTGGCCTGTATATAAATATATTAAGCTTTCTGTAGTAATGCACAGTAGTTTTCAAGGATTTTGTGAGAGAAACTAATGAAGGAGCAAATATTTGGGCAAGTGGGTGGGGGTGTGATCCCACAGGAGTGTTCACCACCAACGTAGTCATGATCACTTGCAATATTAAAAACTTACCTTTGTTGAGTGACACACCAACCACTACTCTCCCCATTTGTTAAAAATTCTGGCAGTTGTAAAAATTCTGGCAGTTGTATTAACAAGTGTTTAGTTTTCAAACCTACATTATTACAGTACATGTTTCTATTAACTTACTTAGTGCATCCCAACTTCAAGGTGTGGAGATGTTGCACCAGCCGTCAAAAGAAGCTAGAACGATTCCATTATCTTGAGTAAAATAACATGAATTAAGACCTGATAGCATTTGAATACTGTACTCTGTAACCTTAAACTAATCACCATATTCAATACAATAAATATTTGGAAAGTCATCAGTAATTTTATGATTACGTGGGTGAATGGTTGACTTGGTTAGCCCCTGAAACACCCATAGACTATGGTACTGTACTGTGTCATATGATAAGACTGGCTTGGTGGTTGGTATGGACTGGCTTGTATCTTATGTCAATTGGCTGCTGCTTAAATTGACTCTGCTGCCTGATTTTGTAATTCTTACATTGAAGGAGTGTGCAAATGCTGTCCAGAATAGTACATCTTTTTTATTACAATGTTAAAGTGATATAAGTCATAGTTAATGATAATTTTGTAGGAAATATAATATAACCAGTAAAGATTATGAATATTATTATGGTAAAGCATGTGTGTAGGGAATAAATGCTATAATATTTGTTTCATACATGTGAGGTATGTATAAGTATGTGAAAGTGACGTTTGTTCTCCTGAGTCACACTACTACACCATGTCTGTAGTCACCTTATGTGCTTGTAGTGTTTCTGACAGAACCATCATAGCACTTACTGTGCTAGCAGTGTTTTGCCATCTATGATGTTAGTGTCAAGTGTTCTGGGTGGTATACTGGTATTATTATTCAAGTCTAGGTAATGTCAAGTTTTTTTTTTTATTTCCCATAGATAACCATGAATGAATTTTACCCATAGATTTCTTATAGTGAATATTTCTGACAACATGTGTATTTGATCGTACAGTATAGGATTAATCTGGCTGCATCATCCTGGAGGCCTGTTTAATCTTTTTTGAAAAGATTTATTCTTGGATCTATATAATACTCGTTAAATTCCATCTGGGAGTAATGCCTTTTTTCTTGTCATGATCGTCATCATCATCATCTGCTGCTATATATTTATTGACTTATTTATCATGTAACTATACTGAGTCAAGGGCATACAGCAATTAATGTGTAGGCTATTGTAGTTCAGCAGCAGCTATTACTTACTACGAATGTTCACAGACGTATTGCTGTCAAGGAGAGAAGTGTAAGGATGTTCACTTATTGGTGGATAACATAAGCCTGTGCTATACTCAACTGTACAGTACTTATAGTTTGTCACTAAAATATTATGGACGTCTTTGAATAAGTTATTAGAATGTGGTTATGGAACTAAGGATTAGGAGATGTTTTGATAGATGTAGAGGTTGTGTAGAGCAGTTCAGTTGGTAATACCATACAGTACTGAACCTATGGTGTGAGAGTTTCATCTCTACAGTAGAGGAGTGTTAGTATCTGGTGTGTACAGAGTCAGGCACCATTATCTCAAGTCTCTGGTGTTATCCTACAAAATTCTGGGAAATAAAATGATGTGAGCGATAAGAGTTGGGTGTAAACAAGGCTGCCTAGTATGGGCCAATAGGACCGCTGCAGTTTCCTCCATTCTTATGTTGTTAAATCAACAAGTGATGCCAAGTTTTAAGAGAGGTCCAGTTAACATTTGATAGTACTGTTACATAATTACAATTATAATGAATGTGAAAAAAATGAGCTAGAACTTCTTAAATATTGTGTTATTTTTTAATCTGATACTTTCAGTAAATTTATTTAGGATAATTTTTTTTTATAAATACTGTTACATTGGTGTCGTGTAAGAGAACAGGTATACCTCTTAACCTGCTGCCTCATAGAAGACTGTACAGTACTGTTTTATTATAATGATTACTGTTGTGGAGGGAATTTTAAAACAAAATTTATTATTAAAATCTATAAAATGGTTCCAAAGTTCCATATGAGACCACATGACATGCAACACTTTGGTCTTCTCTCCGGCCCGATGATGAGAGTGGCATACACTGATTACCAGTTAGCCAATCATCGCTACCTGCCAGTTCTGACTGCAACCCTCACTTATTTATTTTTATGGTACAGTGCCAACTCTATTAACGTATTTTTGACCCATTATGTCTGGAAAAATGCCTGCAAGTGATATTGGTGGTAGTGATGCCAAACAAAAGCATCAGTATGGCTATGTCAGTCATTTGAACCATTGCCGGGTGCAGACAAATTAGGGGGTTTTACCCAGTCCACTACTTTGCTAACAGTTGGCAGAAACCTCCACAAAGCATGGGAAAATTAGGCCTACAAGAAATAGATAACAACAGGTATGGGATATGTCCAAAACTATGTTACCCTCCATCCCACAACTGTTAATAAATTAAGGGCAACCAAGACAACATTTTCAAGGAGAATTTTACTGGAGAAGTAGAGCCCCAGTTTGGCTCCATGTATGAGTAGGATCATGTGAAGACTGTCAGCAGATGGTGGTCAGTTTTACAAAAGCTCAGACTGAATTCTTTGGTGAGTAGTACATAGCTCTTAAATATTTATTGTGTGTTCATTATCATTAAAACTTACTCTTGTTATTCAGAAAATATTTAATTTATAAAAGGTTTTAATACAGTTATTGTGTGTACAGCACAGTATCATTATTAGTGCTATTACTGATACCCAATGAAGCTCATAGGTAAGAAATAGTGCTGCTGCGATGCATCTCCATTGGACTCAAGTTAGACTACCTCTTATAGAGCTGTTTCTTACTCTGTAGTGTTACATTTTCTAGGGATGCATCTAGATCATTATAAGAGGTATACCTGTATACTATTGCAGTTTGGATTGGATAGAAAATATTGGTAAACAATAGAAAATCTTATAAAATAATTGAAGAAGACTAAGTTGCTGATCCAGCCCAACAGTAATTATTAAAGTGTTACTCGGTGACGGCCATAACCATCGTTTGGAACATTAAGAAGAAGAATCCACGAGCATTGGCTCTCGAGAATGTGACATACAGGTAATTGATTATCTAATGGTACAGTGATGGCAAAAGATTTGATTCTTAGGACCCAATTGTTTGATGTTGTCATTTTATAATATTTCTTTTATCATATTCTCAGGTCTTGAAGTGTTATGTTCCTAATTTAGTGTTTTTGAAGAAGCGTGTCAGTACGTACTGTATAAGTAAAAGGTTTTAATACTATTGAAGATGAGGAAGGGTGTGCAACTGAGGGTAAGTTTGTGTACATGTTTGGTGACAGAAATGGATGGAGAAAATTCCCCGTCGTCCATTCTTCTCTCGGAGCGTCTATTACCGAATAGGAGATAATTAGATCAAGTAGGTTTAAACTATTAGTACAGTATTATTGCCACCAGCATGAAAATGACTGAATCACTTTGTAGTAAATTGTCTATTTTTGTGTTTCTTTATGTAGCTTTTAGAATACAGAGCAGTGTGATGCATTTCTAATATTGACCCTTTGCATTCATCATTATGTGAGTAATATATCATTGTTAATTTTACTTATTAATAAAGAAAACATCTTGATAGAGTCTAATATGTTCAATAATATTGACTTTCTTGATTTATTGATGAGAGAAGAACTTTACTAGTCATCATGTATGAGTCGTCTGGCTATTATTATGATTTTTTTTTATTTTATGACTGAAAAAATGGATAGGACGTAAGGTCAATGGCAGAAGCCAATTGAATAAGGGACGAAGTCATTTTTAGCCATGTTAGTCAGCTCTATTAATGGTATTTCTAAGAAAAATGGTTATTTATGCCTGTGGTTCCTCAATGCATCCCTGGTCCAGGTGTGCAATCTATAACTAATTCTTGGTCAACTTTGTTTCCAACACAAACTGTCTCAAGTGGTGATAAAATATGGTAGGGATGTGGCTAAGCTGAGGCCAGATTTGATGATTATAATTGCATCGATATTGTTTTGCTGATTTATAGGAGTTTACTAATGACTGCAAAGAATCTTTTGGTGTAAGTCTAATGTAAATTGCCTGTCATATTTTAATTTTTCCAAAAGATTGATTTGCATGTAAACTAACATGACATTCCTGAAGTACTGTACATGGTGTTGTACAGGAGTGTCAAGGGTATAGAAGGTTATAATATTTTAGTGATGTATCTTATTGGCTGATGATCAGTGCCAATGCTGGTACTGTGTAAGTTTTGACATCTAGTGTAGATTTTAAAGGAAGAGCTAGTAGGTAATGTGTAATGCAGTACAAGTCCTTCCCAAAATGCATACTAATTTAAAGAACTGTTTATTAAGAAAGTTCTTTTGTTCTGTGAATGGGAATTAGGACTCCTAAAATAGTTTACATGACATATACTATAGAATGTAAGAGTGATGGTATGGTGCTTTTGTTACTTGGTATCGTAGAGGAAGTACTGGCACAGGAGGTCACACTCACCACCCATTTTGTGACTACCAGGAGGGGAGAACACAGTGTGAGTAACCAGCTTGTTAAACATGTCCCATAATGTGCATAATATTTTCTTGGCAAGGCTGTGGTTTTGGATTAGTATCTGTTGTAACTGTATAAGAGAAAACTAACTCATTAAACAAAATATTGTATTAAAGTATATCTTGGTTTATGGTAATGTCTGTAGTTATGTGGGAGAAAAAAAGTGTCACATTCTATGGTCAGGTACTGTATTACTATGGTCCACCAGAGGAGGAAAAACACAGTTGCTTCTCAGTTCCAGTCACTTAAATGTATTCTAGGAATGTCTTACCAACTTTAGACAGTACTATGTATACCTGTACTGTAAGCATAATCAACAAATTTGATCATGAAAATATCTTCATGAAATAAATCCTAGTAAGGATTTAAAAAAAAAGTGTATTTGTTGATGCATCATGTCACTGCTGTACTGGTGATATGATGGTGCATGCACTGTTATCCAAATCATTATGATATAGGTCATGTCCACCCCTGCAGGCAGTAAAGATCAAATGTCAATACTTGCAACATTTCCTTAAAAAAAAATCTGATTGTTGATTTGGAATACCCTGTACTGTACTTAGTGTATTATCAATTGCTTGTGTAAAGATGAATGTAAAAGTGAACAAAATAATGAAGATTATCTCAGATAGCAATAATCACACTATCATAGAGTTTAGTAATTAGAGAACTATAAAATAAATAAAAATATAAAGTTGCATAATAAAACAGTAAAGCACCATTACAGTAAATGATGTCATATGTATTTATGCTACAACTGTACTGTATTTCTTGGGTGAGGAGACTGCTGGCTACAGTAAGCTCCACTGAATTAAAACAAAGCACCACTGAACTATATATTTAATTAACTTTAACTGGAATTCATTTGGTTGAGAGTGTTGTGATGTGTGTGGTCAACTTCCTTATGACTGTGGTTTCAATGTACTGTTACTGCTGTAGATTTCAGTGGTGACAGATTTTTTCCCCACAACCCAAATCTAACTTACCTTATCTTATTCAGGACACAGAACTATGTGAGTTAGTTGAAAAAGCAATTAGGGAACACCCAGGATGCTCGTTCATCACAAAACATTCAACTGTGGTACCAATAAACTTGGTAATTTCCAATATATTTGTTTGATTAAAAGTTATTTCCAAATTATTTTAATCTTATGTACTTTATTATATTATTCTTAATTTTATATTTCTCTGTTTTCTTCTTACTGTACAGTACTGCAGTTGTTAAAAATGTATATGTAGAGAAATGCTTATGGCTTAAAGAACTGTAATGGTTATTTCATGATTTATTATAACTGATAACTTCTAGTGACTCTGCTGTTAACGTCCACTACGGTATGGAGAGAGGACTAATCAGAGGTACAGTAAGTCCTCGTTTAACGTTTCGTTATAACGTCGCTACTCTTTAGATACCTGTGAATCCGACAACGTCTCGACCGATTCGTTATAACGTCGTCACGGACAACTTTGTATGGCGCATCACCCTCTCTCATCTTGGCGCGCTACGCTCTCTCCCGGAGCGTCAGTGTCCCCAAGCATTGCCAGTCTTTGTTAAGCTTCCACAGCGTTCGTGTCTGTTTAAGTGTTTTTGTCTTAATACTGTACTGTAACCATTCGAAATGGCTTCCAAGTGTCCATCAAGTGTTAGTGATGCTAGCGTTGAGAAGAAGCTGCGCAAGACTATTAGCCTTGCTACGAAAATGGAGATTTTAAACCCTCCAGGTCTCAGTGACTCGCCACCCTACTCCTCTTCACTACCCACCACACACTCACTCCACCTCTGCTCATCAGTGAGTACAATACAAAATTATTTAGTTTATTTATCATTTTGGGATGTATAACACAGTGGTCTCTCGGTTAACGAACGGTTCAATTAACGAAATTTCGGTTAACGAATTAGCTCCCATAAGGATTTTCAATTCGATTAACGAACAAAACTTTGATTATTGAAATCCTTACGACAAACACATTTTTTGGTGCGCATCAGCTGATCAGTTGATCGGCCAGTCCGTCAATACAGTAATTGGTTTTATGTTTACATTCGTTTCCAGTGGAGTAAATATCAAGAAGTTTGTGTTCTTTAATGTTTTTGCATTTTTTATATTAGTCATTTTAAAATTGAGTTAACATATTGATAAAATATATGCAGTACAGGGAACTAGTTTTTTGTGCGCCCATCAGTCACTTGACTCAGCCACCAGGCGTTTCTGTTTAACTTTGTGTACAGTGGAGGAAACATCGTGTTTGTTAGAGTCTTGAATGCAGAGTATTTTTACGTTTTTACATTAAAATTCTTGATCATTCTGAAATTTAGTTAACATATTGATAATATATAGTGCAGTGTTGATTTAAATAAAATAATCTTTAATTACAGCTAGTGAACTAAAAATTTTAGTGGTGAAATTACTGCATCAAGCATGGGTGAGAAAGATGATTCCCCTCAGTGTTCCTCTCCAAAAAGGAGAGAGGATTTTCATGTTAGAGAATCTGTCAGTCCAGAGGTTCCTGAGATTATTATGGAAGGTGACTCGCCTTCCAAGAAGCATTAAAATGCTTCTCTTCTCCCTTCTCCTCCACCCCCACTTATAATTCCCATCATCATCATCAACCAGCAACATTCTACTTTTACACCTCAAAGTAAGTGTACTTTACTGCATTTTGCTTTCACTTTGTATGTACTTTTCTGTGAGTTGGAACCAGTTACCCGATATCCCATTGAAATAATAGATCCGGTTAACGAACGACTCTGGAACGAATTGTGTTCGTTAACCGAGGGACCACTGTATATACAATTTTTTTTTTAAATTCCATTGAATTTATGTATATGTAATGTATTTTATGAGGCAAAGGGAGGCTGGGGAACATAACTCCCTTATTTTATCTATTTCTTATGGGGAAAATTGATTCCGTTAACGTTGTTTCTGTTAACGTCCATATGACATTAAGCGAGTACTTACTGTATTGATTTTTTCACCAGAGGTACAGTACTAAAGAAATTTAAATTTACCAGCAGTACAGTACAGTAGCTTGTGATAACTTTAACTTACTGTAAACATAAGTATCATTTTGTTTTGTTCTTGAAATAAAGTAAACTGAATTTCAAAACCCATCAGTATTAAACACTAGGAGGCAATACAAGCTCTTGCCAGAAAAACAATCACTGTATGTTAAATATTTTATTTGATATGCATGTCAACATGATGACAGGTTACCGGTAGTTTTATTAGACTTATAGAACTAGATTTACAGTGCTTACATGTGTAATATTTTATCCTGTAAAAACATTGTGGTTGCTATATGTAGCAGTTATCAGGATATCATTGGGTTTTTATCACATTAACTTGTTCAGTTGTAACAAAGAATTCTGTCCAACCCAGGAATATGATTGCAGGATACTTATTTTATTCCATATTGGTAGATAGATATCAACATAAATAATTAGGGAACAAGAAAAAGGTGTAAACAAAAGTATACAATACAGCAACAGTACTTAGGCTTAACACACACCCAGTCCTGGGCAATACTGTACCATCAGTGATGTTATGGTTCTCCTTTATCTGGCAATCCAATGAACTGTGTAAAAAAATATGTGGTAGTGTAGATGGTGCAGGTATATAGTCATTCCTTGATAACAAGATGCTCAAATGTACATGTATGAGCTCTTTGCTGATTGGGTTGAGGCAAAATGTGTGTTATCACAAAAGATACAAGATGAGACTGTAATAAAACAATACAGATGTAATAGAAACTGGTAAGGTAAAACTTTCTATTTAGACTTAACATTAACAAGTATAGTATACTGAAAATTATGTATAGTAGTGATGGTTTAAGGAGCCAGAGAGTAGGATGTTTGTTTGAGCTGTTGGATAAGAGTGAAGTAGTCAGAACATTACCACACCTTCCCTAAAGTTTTGTGGAGGAGAATTAGTCATTTCTTTGTATTACTATTAGGTCAAGTTTCTGCATCTAGCCACAACTTGTTTTGAGACTTGGACTGGAATTCTTTTGTCACAAATATTTCTGGTTAGCTGCAACCAGTAGGAAATAGACACAATCATAGCAGTGCAATTAGTGGGTCAGCTTTACAACTCTGTGTCTTAATCAAGTACACACATCTTGTAATATAACTACAATGTCATTCTGATGTCTTGGGGGTCACAGGAAGATGCTGACGTTCCCCTCTTGTATGGTTCTTGTGCTTTATTCTGTCCATATATTTTTTTAGATCCATTCAGGGATGAGATGTTTTGGTAAATAGTGTAAGTGTAACTCAAAGCTTTGCAATAATAATTTAAGATTCTCAACTCTTCTAGGTGTGGTTAGTTTTGTTTTAAAGTCTTGATTATCCATGTCAGGATTATCAGGTCTACTAATAGAGTGAGGGATGTGATTTAGGAAAACCACTTGTATCCAGGATTAGATGACTAATTTCATGGTCCAAAACATGTTAATAAATCATAGTGAGTATCCAAGATACAGTATTGTCATTTAAATGTGTTTCAGATTTTGTTTAAAATTACAGAAATACTGCCGCTAGGATCAGATTTCAGAGATCCTAATACACTGTACCTTATATAATCAAGCCATTAAAACACCATCTGCAGAGGAGTTGGAGATAGTCTTGAAATTTGTATGAGGACTTTAGTGTCTTCCTTTGAGCCCTCAGACTTGTAGCTGTGTTTGAATCCAGCCTTTGTAATAAAACATTCATGTATAAAATTTGTACTGTATGGGTCTTATAGTGGGATTGTCATCATGCTCAACTCAAGGAGTTTGTAAGACTAATGTTGTGTGTTCCCAGTCGGTCGCTGATCATGATATGTGACGAAAAAAATTTGTTTTATTGACCTTCAAATCCAGTATACAAGTTATGCTAATTTTTAATGAATTGTAAATATTGTGATGTTGATATGGCAATAAGTAGCGAGGACAGGTGCAGTTTGAAGTAATTACAGGTACATGCAGTGGTCATCATTCCCCCATTTTTATAGCATTCCTTAACAGAGTGGTGCCATATAAGACAATTTACTGGACTTCATAATCTGGTAAGTAATTTTATTATTATATGTTTATTTGAAACTGTCCCACTCATTACTGCTCAGCAAAATTTAACACCAGAGAAACCACTGGACCTGTCTGATCTTACCTATAAGTATTGATCACACTGCAAGACCTGATAATGACATGTTATTCAAGGTCATATGCCAGTTGATGATAGCTCTGACAGTCTCATGCTCAAGAAATTTAACAAGTGATGATCATTGTATACTGTATATAAGGCTGTGAGTCATAGAAATGGCTTCCCCTTCTACAATTTACTTCACTTCACTTCTGATGATACTTGAGCAACCTTTGGTTCACTGACCATAGATGTAAAGAAAGTGTTTAAGGGAGTGGTGTGGTACCTCTTCTCTCCTCCCATCACCCTCACCCATTTCTTCGCCTCTCCATCTTCCTCTTTTTCTTCTCACTCTTTTCCTACTTTTGCCTCCCCCCCCCCCTTTTTTACACCCTACTGCCTACCTACAGTAAGTCCCCGTCTCCCTCTTTCCTCACCCATCTCTTCCCTTCTCTCCTCCCGTCTCTTCCCTACTCCTTTCCCCAATTCTCCATGTCTCTTCCTCTCCCTACTCATCTTCCTTCCCTCCGTTTTCTCAATCTCCGCACCGTCTCCACCGTCTGCCCCCAACCCCCCACATGTGTGTGTGAGGGAGCCTGGTCTTGTCTCAATGTCTCGTAGGTCTCTAAAATTTCTTTCATTGTCTCGGTTTCTCCCAGGGGTGCGGGCACCCTCGGGGGCCCTCCCAGGGACGGCGGCGCCCCCAGTGGCCCTCCCAGGGGAGCCACCTATCAGGAGCTCTATAGGCTGCTTGGTCGTGGTGTCGTACATATTGGATACTTCCACCAATCCTTTACTTAACTGTGATTGGTGGACTAAAATGTAAATCAACCAAGTTATGACCAATAGTAGAACAGAGCAGTCGCTCGGCACAATACCCCAACTTATGTTTTCCTGTTGGATATTTATTCTCCTTTTCAATGTTCAGTCTGTGATGATACTGGAAGTGTGATGGGCGGTGTATTTATTTAACTTCATATCTTCCAGAGTTCTAAATAGGGCAAAAACAATTATCACCAAGGGACCTATTGGCGGTGGCGTGCCCAGGGGCCCTCCCAGGGGTGATCACGCCCCCAGGGACCCTGTGTAGGGGCAGCAGCACCCCCAGGGTTCCTCCCAGAGGTGGTGACGCCTTCAAGGGCCCTCCCAGGGGCAGCAGTGCTCCCAGGGGCCCTCCCAGGAGCGGCAGCGCCCCTAGGGGCCCTCCTTAGCGGTGGTAGCGCCCCCAGGGGCCCTCCTTAGCTGTGGTAGCGCCCCCAGGGGCTCTCCTTAGCGGTGGTAGCGCCCCCAGGTGACCTCCCAGGGCCCTTGTCGCCCATTAGGCCTTTCCAGAGGCGCTGACTCCTCCAACGACCCTCTGAAGGGCGGTGGCGATCCCAGGGGCTCTGACAGGGGTGGCGGTACTCCCATGGGCCTTCCAGGGACGGTGAAGCATATAGGGAACCTCCCAGGGGCGGTGATGCCCCCTGGGGCGATGATGTGCCCGGGGGTCCTTCTAGGGGTGGCAACCTCTTCAAGGGCCCTCCCAAGGGGACAGCGCCCCCAGGGGCCCTGCCAGGGATGGCAGCACTCCGGAGATCCCTCCTTAGGGGGGGAGCACCCCCTGGGGTCCTCCCAGGAGTGGTGGTGCCCCCAGAGGCCCACCCACGGGTAGCGGCTCACCTAGGGGCCCTTCCAGAAGCAGCGGGAACCCTCCAAGGGGCGGTGGCGACTCCAGGGGCCCTCCTTGACGCGGCTGCTCTCCCAAGGGCTCTCCCAGGGGCGGTGGCACCCACAGGGTCGACGGTGCCCCCAGTGGCGACACTGACCCCAGGGGCGGCACCGCCCCTAGGAGCTTTCCTTATGGGTGGTAGTGACTTCCTGGGCCTTCCCAGAGCCGGTGGCTCTCCCAGGGGCCCTCTTTATGGGTGGCAACGACCCCAGGGACCCTGCCAGGGGCGGCAGCCACTCAGGGGCCTCACAGCGGTGACTCCTCCAAGGGCCCCCAGGGGCGGTGGAGCCCTCAGAGGCTCTCCCAGGCAGAGCAGCGCACCCAGGAACCCTCCTTAGGGTGGCAACAACTCCAGAGGCGGCAGCGCTCCCATCCGCCCTCTCATGGGCGTCCCCGGCCCCCATTGGTCCTTTTAGGGGGGCAGGGGTGATAGCGCACCCAAGGGCCATCCCAGGGGCGCCAGCTCCCCGAAGGGCGGTGGTGGTCCTAGGGGCCCTCCCAGGGACAGCAGCGGCCCCATGAGTCCTCCTAAAGGCGGCAGCGTCCCCAGAGGCCCTCCCAGGGGCGCCCCCTATCAGGACCCTTATAGCTTGCTTGGTCTTCGTGTCGTACATGTTGCATACTTCTAGCAATCCCTTACCTAACTCTGATTGGTGGACTAAAATGTAAAAATAACAAATTACAGCCAACAGGAGAACAGAGCAGTAAGTCACCACAACACCCCAACTTATGATTTCCTGTTGGATATTTATTCTCCCTTTC